>NC_056726.1:118003626-118023626 GCF_019279795.1 Protopterus annectens | reverse complement strand
CAAAACTGAAACATTGACACACTTCTGTGTATGTGCCAAGGAATATGCAAGCTTCAGGCACAGTGTTTTTGCAGGGAGGCAATCTCTCTGCACCCCACACCCCTCTGTTAATTCATCAACCCTAGGATTTGTGCAAATTCCTCAACCCCAGGGATTGTGCAATCTCACACAACTATCAAATATCTACTTCATCGACCAAATATATATACACGTGTGTGTGTTTTTGTCTGTCTTTGCCTGTATTTTATATATCTATATATGTTAACATTGGACAACCATACCCCAAAATGGGTAAAAATAATCATAAAATATGTTAATTACATCATGAAAAAAGTATCTATAGGTTGATTACAACAGCCTAAGAAAAGTTAACAAACCAAGCCAGATCTGTTTTCCCACAGACTGGGATTAGAAAAATACAATGAATGGCATCACATTAAACAAACATTCCCCAAAAACATCATAACACAAACATTGAACACCTAAAACATTAACTCAAACTAAAAAAATATAGACTAATACAATTTAAAACACACACAAAAAAAAGAAAAAGAAATCAAGCAATTTTTCCCTTTCACTACAATGAAAAAATGACCCATGATTCAAGAACATATCTGGTGCAACTGTGGTAAGCCTCCTGCAGGTGCAGTATGCCATAATAATATGTGAAAGCAAGCAAGCAAGCAAGCAAGCCACATTAAAAGGCCTTCTGCAATGCCTAAATTTATCTTGACCATAAAAAGGGGTGAAATGGTCATATAGTGCTACATGAAAAAAGGGTCAGCAAGTAGAGGAACATATGCAAGGGAAACAGAAAAGATAAGATTGGAACTAGAAAAAGGCAGGTAGAGTATATATCGTTTTAGGGGAAGTTGCCCAATTTTCTTTTTTTAGAGAAGGGAAGATTGGGAAGGATGCAAGGGAAAGACAAGGGATGGTAAGAGGGTGAGGTGAACAAGCAGAGGTACATAAACAAACATAAAACATGGACAAGACTGATAGTGGAGGGGCTGACACACTATGGGGTAGCTGACACTAGAATTATTGACAGAGAAAGAAAAAGACAAAGAGAGGATACAGGTGATAGGAATGAATGGGTAATAAACAGAGGAGGTGACAGACAAAGAAGGAAAACTCCAGGATGAGAAACAGTATGAAAGGAATTCTATACAGCACTGCCTGTGCAATACCCATGAAGAAGTCAGACAGCACCCTGTCTACCTTCCCACTTGGCTCTCTGCCTGAGGTAGTGACAGCAAGTACAGTCAATTATGCAACTCTGATAGCTGCAAGAGTACCATCTCCAGGTAGCCAATATGGGCTTCCAGGCACTGGTCAAGAAGACACCCACTCCATATACTCCCTGCAACAAGATGAAGTGATTGCAGGGAAGAAAGGGATTAGTGGGGGGATTGTGGGGGCCAAAACCTGAGCCATGTCACTTGCACAGCCATGATAAATGGTGTAGAAAATTTCAACAGAGATGGTGATAAAAAATAAACAGGGGACAGTGACACAGGGAGGGAGGGAGGGAGGGAAGGGAGAAAGAGAAAAAACATGGCATAAGTCATATGTATGGCAGATATTACCTATACAATTAAACAGCTAACTATAATATGCAATCAATAATAATTATATAATGGCACATTCCAAGCTAGTACCTATGGTTATTATACTACTGGCCACATCATATGATCTGCTGGTCACAGCAGTGAAACAGCTACCATTCCCTGGTCTGTGTCTGTCTGTGCTGTGACACATAAGTGCATGCTTACTGCTGTGCCTGGAAAGACCTGTGGTTTCCATATCCTCAGTAAGGAATTCTATAGCTAACATATAGTAAGAAAACAGTCACTGCAAAGGTCACACATACATTAGTGACCTGTACGTCTGTGTAACATATCCACTTTCTTAGCCACTTGCAGTCCATAACAGGCATTCATGAAGTTGGGGAATAACATCTATACAAGGCTAAACTCTGGCACTGTGCAGATATAGTAGAAGCTATAAATTGAATGTACTTATTAATGTAAGAAAAAAATAATACTCATCCCTTCAACTGGAAAGCTTCTCCATGTTCCTCTGATACAGAAAGCTGTTCTCCATAATACCCCCGACAGGAAAATGGAACATAAAAATCATAAATTACACAATAATATAAATACTTATACTGCATCATGGGTACTTTTTTCTGATCTCTTCTTATCACCAGCTAAGAAGGTCAGGATAGTAGCTCCTCAGATCTTTACAGAGCAGTATATGCCAGTGGCATCAGACACCAGTCTGGCAAGACTGAGCCAGGCATCCACTTTATATTGAGAACCTCATAAGACCCCCCCTCCAAGTCAGGTGTTCCCAGTGCTCCCTATGCAGCAAACACAGATTTTACTTTCCTTGTGTACAACTGGGGATCCCTGCCAAACTCAGTACCTCTGCATGCCATGGGCATTTATAAGGTTACATTCAGAACTACAGTATCCCTTTTGGAAAGTGATGCTCAACACAGCAGTTCATTATGGTGACCTCTCAAAGTGCCACCGTTGTTATGGTGACATGAAATGTGTTTAGTTGGTGCTTGCTTGTTGCCTAACCATGACAGCAGTTTAGCTCTTTGGTGCCTGTATAATAAAATAAGTGATCTAATTTTCCCCACATCCTTGGAGGAGTCATTGTTGTGCTCAGTGAACCTTACAGGTGTTTCGGTGAGTGCTCATAAATGAGGGAGTTGCTTATTGTGGCTTGGCTCATATCCATGAGTAAAAACAACTTTTTAGGAACAGTCATTAGTTAGTGTCTCAATAAAGTTTTGAATTCATGTGATGTAAACTCCTGCACCACCATGATCCTCATCACTCTAAGGAAGATTGCAGACCAACCACTGTCTAAGATTATAAGAAGTGAGGAATGCAGAAATGTAGTCAAAGTTACTTGTCTTGAAGGTAAGTGTATATCCCAAAACTTTACATTACTTGCTAACTTATCCAAAAATATCTGCAGTAGTACTGTGGTAATAATACATAGTTTATTTTGTACTAAAAACAAACTTCCAGAACTAGTAAAACAAAAAAGGCGAACCAGGAACAACTGCAGACCACCGATTTATTTATTTATTTAACCAAAATTGTACTAAGCGCTTTCACCCACACACATCAGGGCATCTTCAGAGTACTGACAATCCTTGTGTTGAACCTCTTTTTAAATCCTTATGTAAATTAGATAATTGAACAATTAAACAATTAAACAAATTATTACCTACGCAGCTAAAAATTCTTAAAGGTACAATCAGCAAAAATGAACATAAACAGCCAGGACTTGTGCAAACTTGTTAATTTGTAAATGTAATAAAACCTTCTTGTCAAAAACTATGTATATGTAATACCAATAAATAAAAGTAAAAATACATATATAAATATCTAGATAATAGTATAAATCTAAATAATTATTAAATATAAACAATTGTTATACAATCCAGCATAAAATCATTCATTAAAAAATTTCCTAACATTAAAATTCATATTGTTATACAAAATATTTAAAACATTAAATTATCAGATGTTAACCTAATACATACAAGATCAAATAAATTGAGACTTGTACTTTAGTATACTTGATATAGAAATATGTTCGTTAATACCAGGGCTAGAACTTGCATTTAGCCGTAATTGCCATAAACATTCTTTAGCCTCAAGTAAGGTGTTGTCATCACCACCTTTGTTATTATTGTAGTATACAATTATGTCGATAACAAAGAATAAAATCTCTTAAAATTCTGGCATCTTAGACTATGCATATAAAAAGAACTAGTATTTTACTCTTTTTAATGTCTCTAACATGTTCCACTATCCTTTCTCAAGTTTCCTTATCGCTTTGCCAATATAAAAGGCTGGGCATGATGAACATATAGCTAGGTACACCACCATTTTGTGTTGCAATTACAATGACCTGGGCATCTAATTGTTTTGCCAAAATTTTGTACCGCAACATATGGTCCATCATTAATAAATTTACAAGTATGGCATGCCCCACATTTGCTCATCAAGATGTGTTGAACATATTCTTATTATTAACTGCCTCAAAATGTTCTTTAAGATTCATCCCCCTACTATAAGTGACCTTGGGCCCAGTCCCTAAATTATCAATAAGGTCACCGTTATTCTGGAGAATACTTATCCGGGTCTCATGTACTATATTAACTATCCTGGGTGATATATCATTAAATGGTATAATAAAGGTGTCATTTCTAGTAGTGTTATTAGTCCTAGATATACTGTTGTCAAAACCGTACTTTAATATAGGTTTGTATATTTGATGTCTTTTAATATAAATCTCTTCACTAACTTTAACAATTAATTCTAATGGATAACCTCTATCCAGAAACATATCTGATAATATTTTAATCTCATTGTAAAAGTGAATGTCTTCACTAATAATTCTAGAAAATCTGACCATCTGTCCCTTTACTAAATTCTTTTTCTGGTAATAGGGATGGCAACTATCAAAATGTAAAAAGAATTGGAATGAGTTTTTTTCCTAAAAATACTTGATTCTAACTTGCCCATGTTTTTATAGAATAAAATATCCAAATACTCACAATTGTTGTCAAATATCTTAAAAGTGAAATTCAAAAAACTAGATGTCGTTTTTAGAAAATTTTCAAACTCAATAAGCATTTCTCTGTTGCCCTTCCAAAAAATAAGAATGTCGTCCAGGTACCTTAAGTAAAGGGCAATGTTAGGCCAGAAACTAGAAGTAAAACACTTTGTGTTTCCCATAAGGCTAACACCAAATTGGCATAAATGGGGCATCTAGCCCCATGGCCACACCTGTACTTTGTTTATAATATTCACCATTAATAAACATAAAATTGTTTTCAAGTACAATAGCCATCAGTTCACGTAACAATTTGCATTTAGCCTTATTAGACTCACTAAATTTCAGCAAACTTGTCTCAAACATTTCAAGACCTAAGTCATGAGCAATCACTGTGAATAGGTTGACAACATCAATAGTTACCATTGTCATATCGTCTTCAATATCAACAAAATGTTCTCTAGCTTTTTCTAGACAATGCCAGGAATCTTTTAATATATGAGGCAGATGTTTTAAAGTTCCCTTACAATGCAAATCTATATAAGCAGCAATGGCTTCAGTCTTTGAACCCCTGGCAGAGACTATGGGCCTAAAGGGTGGATTGTGTATGTCCTTATGGATTTTGGGGATACCAAAAATGGATGGCATCATTGGATATTCCACTAATAAAAAATTATATTCATCTTTGGTGATGACTCCATCCATCAAAAATTCATATAGATACCAATCCACCTTAACATATGCCCTTTCCATTTCATGTTTTGACACTTTTTCATGCGTCATATTGTCACTCAACATTATTGTGATTTTGTTCAAATAGTCTGTTTTGCTCATAATAACAACCCCACCCCCTTTATCGGGTTTCATTACCCTATATTTGTCGGTAGAAGTTAATTCCTTAAGACAAAATTTTTCAGTGGAAGTCAAATTATCAGAAGTCATTTTTTCATTCTTTAATATTTTTCTGATTTGTGTTTCACATAATCTCTCAAACAAATAAATCATTGGGTTCTGTGGGGGTATAAAAGTACTACTCCTTTTTAGAGTAAAACTTGTATTATCTCTCTGGTTACATTTGTTGTTAACAAAAAACAGCTTAAGGTTAAGTGCTCTAGTGTAAAGTTTTAAATTGATCAAAATTCTACCAACATCTAATTTAAATGAAGGGACAAATCTAAAACCCTTCTTAAAAAGTTTAACATAGGCAGCATTAAAACAAGTATCAGTATAATTGTATATACTAAACCCTCCTTCTGTAATAACAGAACAGTGCCAGTCAGTGTTATCAGTGTCCTTCTCCTGTGTAAATACCATAGAATATGGCAGTCTATCACCACTATCCATATAATTGTGGCATGAAGTGACACTGTCATAAATATCACTCATAAAATGACTAGTTTGATAAACTGGTGCCTCACTCATACATGTTATATTATTACTTCTGTGACTACTATTTAGCGGTACCAAGAATTGGTTCTGTGTGTTGTCTTGTAATATGGTCGATTCTGCTGATATTGTTGACCCCCATACCAGTCCCGGAGCCGCTCTGACCTTCTCAGTGTCGGCTCCTCTAAAAAAACACCTTCTCCATTCTCATTATTAACTCTATAGTTCTGTTGTAAACTGGAGTGGCCGTTAATGGTATTCAAGTTGTTCTCAGCAACTGAATCGGCCACAGGCTGTTTAAATAACCGCCTCATGCTTTTAAACTCTTTGAAATGCACATACACTTTTTTATTCTTATAATCATTGGTGTCCCTTATTAATTTAAGATTCTTAGTTTCTAGCCCTTTACTAATAAATCTATCCATATCTTTGATAATATTATCAAGACGAAATCTATTAAATTCAAATAACAAGTCCTGGCGAATATTCTTATCTAAAATGACCAATTGTTCATTTAAAACAGCAAGTTTACAATTATTGTTACGAATAATTAATTTGATCAGTTCTATACCTGTTCTATCGAACAGTTGCAGCAGTTCATCAAATAGTTCTGTCCCTTCTACAAATCCAAACGGAAGTTTGAACACACGAAGTCCCTTAGGTACTTGACCAAGCTTATTTTGTACCCTACAGATACAGTCATGAAGACAAACATGTGGTCTTCTATTCAGTGGGTTACTTTGTCATGGAATATTACAAGTTTCAATTTTGTGGGTTGATACAGTGCATAGCATGCATTATCATGAGTCTGTGCACTTGTGAACATAAGGCACTGTTGTAGTAGTTGCATACAAATCTGAGATGTATACTGTTATCATGATCAGACAGTAAGAGAACAGGGAAAATTAAAAATAAAATAAAATGCATTAATAGTAGCAAATTCAAATAAAATACATACTATAACAACAAAATTACCAATAAATACATAAATACTTGATATTCAAAAAACGTCACAAAATCAGAATCTTAAGCAGCAGTACTGAAGTAGACTGAAGGCCAAATTCACACAAATCATATTCCAGTTTCTTTCGTTTATCTGTCTTTCCATATATTTTGATGGGTTATGTTAATTTCCACATTTCTGATTACCAAGACTTCAGGTAGTTTGCATATATTTATCTAGAAAAAGTGTGTTGTGGGTGGATTTCTATTTTTTTAATATTTTTTCTATTTTTTTTTTTAATATAGTGTTATTTCACTTTGAATTACATTTATTTACAGTAGCAAACAAATACAAAAAGTTGAAAAATATTCATTGCATGCAATCAGTTTTAAAGTAATGATAATAATAACTTGGAATATAATAGCATTGTGTTTGGTGTTTTGTCATATGTGTAAATATATATATATATATGTGTGTGTGTGTGTGTGTGTGTGTGTGTGTGTGTGTGTGTGTATATTTTATACATATATATATATATACATATAAACAAATTACTCTTTAAATAAGTTTAAATAATATTTGTTATATAACCACTTTCAATCATAAAGTTAGAAAATCTTACTAGTCTGATTTATGTTACACTTTAGATTATTTGTTACATTATATGTTATGTAATCTACTATAAGCAGATCTTGCCATCCAAATTGTATAACTCTAAAAAAGAATGCACAAACTGCAGCAATATTACTACAACTAGTATTCTTTTCTAGTTAAACATCATCCTGTGAACAAGGTCTTGTACAAACCTTGTTTTAGATTCGGCCAAAATATTTAACTGCTCACCATCATATCCCTCTTACAGCTTAAAAGCAGCATACTCCCTTGAAGGTCTTCTATAGATTGGAAAACAGTGCCTCTCCATCTGCAAAAAAAACACTCTCAGTATTGCAGGACTTCAGTTTCAGATTTACTATCCCCAGGATTCAATAAACTCCATGAAGGAATAGTGCTATTCCTGCAAGGAGTGGTTCATGTCAGTGTAGCCACAGCAGCGTGCCTTGCATATTCATGAAGACGCACTGCTATTAAGGCTAAATGGACACAAACCATGAACGAGTGCAGGGAGCATGTTTAAGGAGTGCATGGACTATGAACATGCCCCCTGTACTCAGAAAGTGCTGTACGGCACTTTCAAAAGTATTTCAGTGTCCGTGGACACTGAAATGAAATTAAAATATTATTTCAGTGTCCGTGGACACTGAAATAGCTAGGGGAGTAAGAAAATATACAGGGGGTTTGTGACAGGTTCTGTCACATACCCCCTGCATTGTAAAAGTGCCGTACAGCACATTGTAAGTGCTGTCAGAGTCCACGGACACTGACAGCTAATAAAATAGCTATGTCAGTGTCCACAGACACTGAAACAGCTTGTAGATCTGTAAGGAAATGCAGGGAGTGTGGGAAAGGTTCTGTCACACACCCCCTGCATTGTTGAAGTGCCATACGGCCATAGCCATTAACTATACAGGTGTCTGCAGAATGCCCCGATGCCCGTCTCACGTACGTTTCACTCTCCTGGAGCAATAAAGCAGAACAAAGCCATAAATAATGTGGGAACAAAGCCATAAAAATAAGGAAACATCCTAAATATTGCACTGACAAACCTGAAAGCTGATAGAATAACAGGTTTGTAGTAGGAAGGACTGCCTGCAGGGTATGAAGACTGAAACAGAAATGTCTGCCATCTGAAAGTGCCATATGGCCATATCTGTCAACTGACATACCTGTCAACCTCCTAGAGCAAGAAAGCTGTGGAAGGCCAGAAATACTATAATAATTTTTTTTCCATACTAAGAAATGTTTAAGCGTAGCTGAGCGGGTTTGCGTGTTATGGCCCTCTGCTTAGCATTGCTTAAACATCCCATAGGCGTTTAATAAAAATATACAGCTAAAATTAACAAACTGAGATAGGGTAGTGGTTAGAGCCCTCGCTTTACATATGGGAGTTCATGGTTCGAGTACCAAACCAGCCAAATTATTTTAATATGGGAAAGCAGTGTTAAAATTATTATTTTCAACTTTCATTATGTAGTAACTTGAGTTTTGTCAACCAGGGTAGTGTAGCTGGTGTAAAATGGAAGTGTGAGTTCATATAACATGTGAAACCATCCATATATATACACAAGTGTCCCATACAGAATAGTCACACCCCTTGCTAATGTAATGAAAGCACATATAGGGATGTCTTGTAAAGTAAATCATATACACTGAGTAAATTAAGTCATTATTCTGAAAAAAACTGTAGATGGTGGAGCTGTAAAACAAGATATAACTGAAATGTGAAATATATACTGAACTAAGCTCTAAACCCCGAATAGTAATGTGTAGAGTTTCAAAGTGTGTTCCATCCAATATTGCCTTGTGTTAACCTTTGCTTTCCAGATTGTAGTAATCCAAAGTATTAATACACAGTACTATAACTGTCATGCATGAATCACAGGATTACAAGTTCAGACTGTCTAAGCAAGAGACTCATCATCATCATCTTCTTTCAGCTGTTCCCATTAGGGGTCACCACAGCAGATCATCTGTTTCCATTTCTTCCTGTCCTCTGCATCTTGCTCTGCCACACCAACCACCTGCATGTCCTCCCTCACCACATCCATAAACCTTATCTTAGGCCTTCCTCTTTTCCTGTTACCTGGTAGCTTCATCCTTAGCATCTTTTTTCCAAATAAACTAAGCATCCCTCCTCAGCACATGTCCAAACCAAAGTAATCTTGCCTCTCTGGCTTTGTCTCCAAACCTTCCAACCTGGGCTGACCCTCTAATATACTTATTCCTAATCCTGTCCACCCTCGTCACACCCAGTGCAAATCTTAACATCTTTAACTCTGCCACATCCAGCTCAAACCTCTGCCTTTTTGTCAATGCCACTGTCTCCAACCTATATAACATAGCTGGTCTCACTACCCTCTTGTAGACCTTCCCTTTCACTCTTACTGGTACTCGTCTGTCGCAAATCAACTCCTGACACTCTTCTCCACCCACTCCATCCTGCCTGTACTCTCTTCTTCACCTCTCTTCCACACTCACCATTACTCTGAACTATTGATCCCAAGTATTTAAACTCATCTACCTTCGCCACTTCTACTCCTTGCATCCTCACCATTCCTCTATCCTCCCTCTCATTCACACACATATATTCTGTCTTAGTCCTGCTGACCTTCAATCCTCTTCTCTCTAGACCATATCTCCATCTCTCCAGGGTCTCCTCCACCTGTTCCCTACTCTCACTACAGATCAAAATGTCATCAGAGACTATTAGGCAGAAAAAAGTGAAAGAAACAACAGCAGCTCCCCATTAGCTCACTGTGATGAGAAATAATTTAGTTGTTAGTTTTGCATACCCAGACATGGTTCGAATCCAGAGAATGGTACTAAGAAGTGTGCATATCTACGCACAAGGAATCGGGAATAAATATAAAAACAGTCAGGTAGTATTTTCTCCACAGATTTTACAGATAAATAAATTTTGGTAGTAACTGTATGAAGGGTATACTAATAAACTGTGTAGAATTGTTCAAATGTCCCACCACATGCCTGCAAATGACAGCAGGATAGGTACATACAACATGCACTCTTTCGGATACATGTCTCTCAAGTGTCATGCTGTCAAAGCTAATGGTCACTGCTGCCAATAACCCTGGACACAGATAGGAAACCAGTTGAAGCATGCCAGTAGCACACTCATATAACAGCGGTTCAGGGTACCCCTCCTGTGCCAGATATGTAACTCTGACATGTACGAGTCCCCTCTAGTCATGTATCCAGAGTTGTCACAGTTTGCCTCATACCAATCCAGGCTGACAGTTTAATAGGTATTTTTGTGCTACAGAAGCTATGGGACATAGGCAGATGTAAAGTGAGGGCAGACCCATAGAGTATTGAGCAGTACTGTTGTGGAAAATAGAAGTATAAACAGTTGTTAATGGACTTTTTGTCTCTCCCCCCACCCCTCATCTGGAACAATACGATAATTCATATACTATGGGTATGTTTTTCTCCAAACCTAATGCCGGGACTTGTGTTCTATTATTGTTCATATATTTGATTGGTTGCATGTTAACATACCTTGTTCAAATACCATTGTTGGTGGCCTGTTGCCATCAATGTTACTGGCATGCTATTATGATGCATACTGTTGTTCCATTTATGCATGTGTTTGTTTTGCTATGCAGCTATTTCAAATCTGTTTTATGGGGTTAATTGAAACACCCATGCATACTGTTATAACTAATCTTGAAATGTGTTGTTCATGACTAACCAACTTATATTTTTTAGAACCTCAACATCATAGAATGTTTGGGAAGGCAGATACCCTCATATCTATCTGTCCTCACTCATCTGGCCATGGCAGCAGGCCCCAGCATGTCTGGGACTCAACCAGGGACTTCCTCATCTGCTGGTCCTGCACCACCTTTGGGTGGAACTGAAGGAGTGGGCACAGACAGGAATCTGTCACCCGCAGTCAGTTTCAGGGCTTGGTGCGCAGTGCCATCCGAGCAGAGTTGGGTGGGGAGCTGTGCCACATTGAGGGCTGACTGGTGCACCTCGAGGGGAAGACCACCCCTCCTGTCCAGCCCCCAGCACAGATATCTTTGGGGCTGTGAAGGAGCAGTGGTGACTGCCCATGGGTGGGGACATCAGTACCACTGTATCCATTTTGGGCCTCATGGGCTTTGGATTCCCAACCACCCTCCCTGTCAAAGGTGTTTATCCCCCTCATGTGTCATATACCACCCCTGTCTGCTGTCTTGTCTGTCTGAAAATGCAACCTATCCCACCCAACCTACCTCCCCAAACATACCTACAGCCCATCCCCAACATCCCACTCTCACCTTAGAAAAAAGGGCATCTGTTCCACAAAAAAAAACATTGTCCCATACACAGCTCTACATTTCACCCCATGTACAGTGAAACTAATCAATCAACCCACAGATAACTCTGCAAATGTCTGTTACCAACACCCTTCCCTGTGGAGTGTGAGGATGTAAATTCCAAATTCTACACATTTAATTCACAGCTGTTACTGCCAAAGAAATGTAGAGCTATGGTCTTTTCCTACAACCATTCTGCACATCCCCAGCTTTTTTCATAATGTTTTACCCTCTGATTGCCCCCATTTCACCACTTTCCTATCACCTTTTTTCTTTTCTTTAAAGAAAATTAGCACGGGTGTAAGCGGGAGTAAGTGGTGCTAAGTGAAGCTAACTGGGCTTAACCATCTGTTAGCATCATGTAGCTCCACTTAAAACCATGTAAACCCACTTACAGCTGCTTAAAAGTGCCTTAATCACCCTGTCACCAACAGCCCTTGTTCTGCCCGGCAACAAAATCACCAGCCCTGCCAAGTCTCAAACCCAGGATGCTGTGCACTATATTCAGAGCAATATACCACTACACCATGTGAGATGTGGGTAAAAACCCATGACAGCTGCCAACCATGTCACGCAGCACCTTCTGAACCACAATAAGACCAACAAGACACTAACCCAAATCAGCTCTGGGCAATTACTCATGTATATCCAAATATGTCATGCACTACAGGGATGGAACTCTAGGAGAAAGCAGATAGTGGTGCATAAATATTCACCCACAACCATTTGTACCACAGTAACAGCAACATACCAATACCCCAAATGAGCTCCAGAGTAGAACGACTATTTGAACTTACATATCCTGATACCCAGTCACACACTACACTGACATATACTGGCCCAACTCACAGTGTACTGGGAATTCTGAGGTGTTACAGGATATTCCTCAGTCTCAGTATATGTGTGTGTGTGTGTGTGTGTGTGTGTGAGTGTGTATATATATATATATATATATATATATATATATATATATATATATATATATATATATAAAACACATGTAGTGCAGTCATACTTTAGAACCATACCTCTCAACCTCTTAGTGCAAGACATCTGGGCAAAGGCTGTCAAAATTGGGGGACAATGGGCCAAACATAGGGACGTACTTTAAATATTGCCATTAGAAATGCAGACAGTTACAAGAGTAACAGGGTTTTTTCAGCATACATTTTCTAAAGGATATGAGGTCTGACACTGAAATGTATATCATCATTTACTGACAAGAATCCTCAGATCATCACAGTGATTTACCAGAGA
This sequence comes from Protopterus annectens, assembly GCF_019279795.1. Taxonomy (NCBI): domain Eukaryota; kingdom Metazoa; phylum Chordata; order Ceratodontiformes; family Protopteridae; genus Protopterus; species Protopterus annectens. The sequence goes on along the minus strand of NC_056726.1, from coordinate 118,010,510 downwards.
AATAAGAGTAATTTCTGGAACAGACCGAAAATATGAGCAATAAACCTGGACATTCTGAAGCAATCCAGCCAGTTGACAGGTATGCTCAGACACCCTTAGTGCAATGAATGTGGACCAAGCCTGATAAAGTGAGGGGAGAAAGTCATGAACATAGGGACATATCTGAAATACTTGAGTAGATAAGCTGAGACAGTTGCTGCAGTAACACTGTCTGTTCTAACATATATTGACTGAAATAGCACAAGTCCAAGACTCAAATGCTTCTTATTAGTTAGTGACTTAAATCTGCACATCATCCCACTGATTTGTCACAAATACACAACAGTTATGGGGACCAGACCAAAGATATGAGCCAGACAACCGGACATCCTAAGCATATCTGGACATAACATGACATTGGGGAAACCACACTGAGCTGCTAAGCATGTCACCAAGCACCATCTAAACTACAGTAAGACTGACACAATACTACCCCAAATCAGCTATGGGGAATTACACATGCATTTGCAGATATATCAGGCACTACAGGGATGTAACAGTAGTGAAAAACAGACACCAGTGTGAATGTGCATACCCACAACCAATTTCACCACAGTCACAGTGACATACCAGTAAGCCAAATGAACACTAGAGTATAACAACTTTGTGAACAAAAATATCATGTTTGCCACTCACACACTGCCCCTACATATACTGGTCCAATTCACAGTGTAGTAGGAATCCTGAGGCGGTACGGGACATGCGTCAGTCTGCCCCTACAAACATATGCAGCTGATAGACCACCAGAAACTGGAGCAGCATGCACAGTCAGATAGAAAAGGAGCCATGACTCTTACATCTACCCTCCCTATACAGCCCAACTAATATTTACACACTACACTGCTGCACAATCCTGACAGTCTGTTAACAATAACAAGACATACACAGACCTCTCAACAGTACAGATTCCCACAGAATATCCAGGATTTGTCCTCATATATATGGTCTTTACCTCATAACATATCTGGCATTCTGCTACATCACTGGGATGATATCAGGAATGAAGGCACTAAATAATGATATACCATACCTATCAACCTCTTGATGCATGACATCTGGACAAAGCCGGACATAAATGGGGGACAGAGGCCCAAAAACAGGGTCATATTTGAAATATTGCTGTTATAAACTGAGAAAGTTGCTGGTGTTACAGGGTTTGTTGTAACATATCTTTTCTGAGGGATATGAAGTTAGAAACACAAATGGATGTTAGCATTTACTGACTACAATCACCAGAGTATGCTACTGAATTCCCAACGACAAAAACTGTCTGAGGAACAAACCAAATATAGGAGTCAAACCTCTGGGCATTCTGTGGATAACCCTACAGTTGAGAGTTATGTCAACCACATAACACTGTCAAACTTAATATCACATAGAAAATCCATGTCCACACAAACCCTGTTAAGCTAGCATTAATCCAACTGTATAACAGCAATACATACAGTCTGTCCCTTGGTCTGGAACCTTCTCCCCCATTTTGCTGGGCTGTCTCCACATTTTTTGTTGTAAGAGGTATTTCGAACTACCCTCTGTGATGCTGTTGTTCACACACCTCCATGATGTTCTTCTCACAGGCAAGGAAAAGGGCTAATGCCCACATGAAGTACTCAGTTATAAGAGTGTGTTACCATGCCATTGGCTATAACAACTGAAAAAGATGTTCAGTTCACAAAAGAAGGTATGTCACAGCGATACAGAACGTCACAAAGATCGCTTTTCCACACACCAAAAGTCAGCTAAAATCCTTGACATGGGTTAAACAAACCACTATCTGCAACTGTAGTTCACAATAAAAAGATTTTAATACAAACAACGTTAAGCGCTTTCACTCACAAACTGTGAGATTCTTCAGAACGTTGAAACAACTGATACAAAGTGTTTAAATATTCATTATTAGTGCCTAAAACCTTATCAGCTTCTTAAAGCTGTAGTACCCTCATAAAAACTTCCTAGTAATGTTTATTGCTTAAAGCACATCACTATAACATCTCCTCTCAATTAATAAAAATACTATAACATAATATAAAATATAACAATTATATACGTCGTAATAAAAAATACTATCAAAGATATACTATCAATTCCTTATTTCTAGTAGAGGTTTAATGGGTATATGCTCATTTAAACCTGATGGTGTCGCTGCATCAGTCAGCAACTGCCACCATACCTCTTTGTAAGCTAACACATTTTTACTGCTACCTCCCTGAGGATTTTTCAACACATTCTCCAGGATAGCAAATTTAAAATAGTGTTTTTCTCCTTGATTGTCTATATGTTAAAACAGGGCATTATTTTGATCTTTTATTCTAATACTATATAAATGAGAATATGTTCACTTTCTAAAATTTCTCTCAGTTTTTCCAGTGTAGAATGCTGAGCATGCCGTACATTTAGCTAAATATATGACCATTTTGGTGTTACAATTGCCCTGTTTAAAACATATTTTCGTCCTATTAATATTATTTAATGTCACTCCTACATCCTCACAAATGGCAAAGCACTGATTACATGTGCCACATCTCGATGTATGTGTATCTCTCTCTGTCTTTTTTACTTCCAGGCCCCTTTCTAGAAGTGTTTTCAAATTGCTCCCCATCTTATAAACAAATAATGGTTTGGGGCCTAAGATGTCCAACTTCTCCTGGTCTGTCAACAATACATACCAATTTCTACTTAGGATTTCTTTAATTTGATTTGTAAATGGGCCATATTCCAATATACATGCCGTATTGTATGCTTTGTTATTTTTTACATCCATTTTATCACATTGTTTCTTTGTTCACCTGTATACTTAACTCCTAATAATGGGATATACTTCTTTCCCCATTCACTAGTTACATATTCCGTAACCTCTCTCATCATTCTAATATCATAACTTCTGTCCTTAAATAAGTCAGAGACATATCTAACTTCTTCTATCATATCCCCATATTCAGATGCCATCCTCATTGCTCTAATGCATTACCCCTTAAAGATATTATACATTAATCTTCTAGGGTGATTACTGCTATATTCCACATATGAGTTTGAAAAAGTGTTTTTTCTGTGAATCCTCAACTTAAAACCTGTCCCACCATTGGTTATATATGTATCCAAGTATGCCACTCCTGTAGCATTACTCTCAGAAGTAAACTTCAAAAACTCACTACTTCCATTGATGTATTCCATAAAACTGTTGAAAGAGTCCTGGTCACCTTCCCATAAAATGTAGATATTGTCTAAAAATCGAGAATAGTATTTGATGTTACTGTAAAATTTACTCTTAAATACCTTCTCCTCTTCCCAATCAAGCATAACAAGATTTGTGAAAATGGGGGTACAAGCTGCGCCCATGGCAACACCCTTTGTTTGTCTAAAAAGTTTGCCTTCATAGTATATATAGTTGTTATCCAGTACAATAGACACAATCAGACAAACTCTATCCCAATCAAGAGTGCTGTGTTTCCTAATACTTTTGGTAAAGGCCTCCATTCCTTCAACCCTAGGTATACATGAAAATAAATGTATCACATCAATAGATGTGAACAAAAGGCCACTTTTCCATACATCAACTGGGTAATTCATTAAACATTCCCAGGAGTTCTTGACCATATGCGTGATATTACCATAAATATGTCTGAGCATAGAATCCACTACCACCCCTAAGGGAAAGGTCTTAGATTTACTACCTGATATTATTGGTCTAAATGGTGGATCAATTATATCTTTGTGTATCTTGGGTATACCCACAAGTGTTGCCACAATAGGATGTTCTACTTTTAGGAATTTATATAAATCCTCAGATATCCGTCTATCCAATAAAAATTCTTCAATCTGTAAATCTATCCTTCTGTAGGTGATGTTAACCTCATTCAAAGATACTGTTTCATAATTCCCTGAACCATGAAGGATGTCATGCATTTTAATACTACATTCAAGACTGTCATAAATCACAATGCCTCCACCTTTATCTGGTTTCATTACCCGTATACTATTGTCTGTTCTAAGCTTATTCAAACATCTTTTTCTTCCAATGTTAAATTATGTTTTACTTTTTTCTTTGCATTTTGGTTGTTAAACTGATAGATCTGCTGTGTTACCAACCTATCATATAACTGTACGTTGGAATTCATAACTGGCATAAAACTACTTTTCTTTTTTAACACGTTGTTATTCACCTTGTTATGTTCATCTTTGTCCTTGAACATCAACGCTAAGTTTATTTTCCTAATAATAATGATATTTAATTTATTATTATTAATTATTAATAATAATAATAATAATAATAATAATAATAATAATAATAATGCCATTGGCTATAGGAATAACACAGCTGTTCTGCATGCAGTTAGCAAGTGGGGGACACCAACTGGTGCACAGGCCACAAGCTGCACATGACCATTACCTACAAAAGGCAAGCTGCTGCCTATGCAAAATAGATGTATACCTGACATCTCTGAGAGAGAGAGAGAGAGACAGACAGACAGACAGACAGACAGACAGACAAACAAAAGCAAACAGAAATTGGAAGCAAACCAACTATACTTGGAAAAAAAAGGTATGTCAATCAAGTAAGCATGTAATAGAATGCAGTAGGGAGTATGTAATAATGGGAAATAGGAAGTTTAACAGATATGTCTCAAAAAGAGTTGCTCTTCTGATATAATGTTGATCAGTGCCTATGGCCATAGCACCTGTGTCTGTCTGTAACGACATAGATCACAGCTCAGGCCCCTGGGTCACCCCGGGAAAGGATGGCTCACATATGACTACTACTGGAGTGTCTGTTGAACAATACTGACTGTGACATTGCTAGGCCAGCTAGTGGGATGTTGGAAATATTCATATGTTACTTGTGAATACAACTATGATTCACATGTTTGTTTCACAAATCTAAGAGACCTATACAAGGTATGTGCATAGTAAACTACTGTGGCTCACATGTGTGTTGAACTGCATGTGATATACTGAGCTCATACCATTCAACTATCCAGTATTATGCACACTGACCATATGTGTGCCTCATATTTGTAGTCATTTAATCATAGAGTTGTGTTATGTCTAGCAAATCATTGGCAAATCTGTGAAGACTGACATTAGAACATAATAGCATACATATGAATGTCGTACATCCTCCAGGGTATTTCTGTGAATGCAAAGCCTACTGTGCTATCAACTGAATTAAGTGTTTTACAGCAATATTAATAAAGTGTCACTAATGTTGTGCCATTACCCCACATTTATGTGTGGCATCTTCCAGATGTCCTGTTCTAACAGGTTGAGAGGTATGACTGAGCAGCAAGAGTGTAAATACAGTGTGTCATACTGACATAGAACAGATATGTATATCAGGTATCACCTGTGCACATGTATGTATGAGCAGATGTACCTGGAAGCCTCATGACAACAGACATGAGATGCAAAACATCAGGTAAATAAGTTGCACATGTTGTATACGTGTGTAATCTTAGTTTGTGTGCATCCAACAGACATAAATTTCTAGTTACTGGTTGTTGCATTGCCCTGACACAGACATAAGTACTAGAATAAGCATGATTTTCAGGTTGAAAATGGAGAGGTGTCCAACTGTGTTATGACCTTGTGTCCATGTCCACTGCAAACAGCTATATGAGCACCTACATAGCTGTATGGACTCAGCAATACCTGACTCCTAAAACCTGCCTCCACCAAGGTAGAGTAATCCCCTTTGCTATACAGCAGCAATACACAAACCACATAATTGGTTGTATATTGGCTGTACAGAGCCAAATAGGAGCAGGCACAAACTTGGAAGCAAGTCAATCTGCATCTGAACGAGCATATGAGGTCACAGGTGAATTACTGTAAGGCTAACTGTGAGTACATATTGGACACATTCACCAAGGCCAGTCACAAGGACATCTTCATACATGTCTTCAATCTCAGAGGCACCAACCCAACCCACCATGTACTGGTGGTCAGTCACACCACATACACATACAATATAGCTATAGCCAACCCACTTCAGATAGGTTAAGGGAAAACATCACCCTCCTGTCCCATCATCAGTATAGGTGGATATGCACAGCACCTGCACCCCTCCCTGCATCATCATCAGGGAGCAGGTCCATAATGCCTAATCAAAGGCAACAAATGTAAGTCACCATGGGAGCTGATAACATCCCTGTCTGCATCTTACATGAACACAGGCATATGCCCCAGCTCCATTACACACTGTATGCAATGAAAGCCTTAGCACCACTGACATCCCATCTGCAAGGAAGATGGCCACTGTCATCTCTCTACACAAAGGTGAATGATGAATGGTGGCTTATGCAATTTACTGGCCCTCATTGGGGGGGGGACATGACACATCAGGACCAGGAGTGCAATGCAAGCTCATACTGTGCTAATAGACGAAAGGGGTATGATGTGTTCGTAAGTGCTGGCTAATGCTAGAATGTTGATGTGCAGGTTATGTAAATAACCTTGACAACTGTATGAGGTCCTGTGATATGTTTCTCCATTTCTGTCTTCCAGGTGACATGCAGCGTGCGAGGCAGCCAGCATACACTGCAGCTGAAACTGCGGCCATCACTGAGATGATAATCAACCACCATGGAGTGATGTTTGGCCGTGGTCAACAGAATCTGCAGGAGTGGACCACCCTGTGGGACGAGCTTGTCCAGAGTAAACAACTTAGGCCACCATGGATGCACATACGATCAGGTCAGGCATCGGGCAACTGACCTGATACACACACACACACACACACACACACACACACACATGCACAAGATCACAGTTGCCAGCATTGGGTTTGGAACCCCTACCTATCTAGTTGGTGGTACTACAGTGTCATGTGGTTATCGCAGGTGGCATGG
>NC_056726.1:117938626-117998626 GCF_019279795.1 Protopterus annectens | reverse complement strand
ATGATAGTACCATTATTGGAGGAGATATTGAAGGACAGAGGGGTGGACATGATTTTGTTGGGGGTGAAGAGTAGCAGTTTAGTTTTGTTAGGGTTTAAGATTAGTTGGATCTTAGTAATCCAACATTCCACAGAGCTAAATGATTCTTGGGTGAGTTGTTGGAGGGTGGCTAGTGATGGAGCAGCACAGATAAGAGTTGAATTAGCTGTGTACTATATAAGTGAAGCCTGCTGTGTGGTGGTATGGAGATTGTTAGTAAATATAGAGAAAAGAAGTGGAGCTAATATTGAGCCTTGTGGTACACCTATGGTAGTTGGAAGTAGAGGGAATAACGCACCTTGCCATTGGACAGATTGCTGCCTGTCTGACAGCTTTTAAACCAGGCTATAGTGGAAGGGGCAAAGGATAGGGAAGCTAAGGTGTCTAGTAATATGGAATGTGAGACCATGTCAAATGCCTTGGAGAGGTCTAAGAATATAGCAGATACAAAGTGGTTGTTATTTCTGTACTGGTTGACTAGATTAGTAAAGGAGAGCAGAGCAGTTGTTGTGCTATGGCATTGCCGGAAGCCGTGTTGTGTGGGGGAGAGGAGATTGTGCAAGTTTAGGAAATGCATAACTTGAGAGTGTATACATTTCTCGAGTAGTTTAGATAAGGAAGCTAGAATGGCAATGGGGTGATAATTTGAATATTCGTAAGAATTTCCACCTTATGAAGTAGAATAATGTATGATACCTTTCAAAGTTGTGGGATATATGCTTCTTGTATTGAGTGGTTGATGAGAATAGAAACAGGGTAACATAAGGATTCAGCAGCTATTTTTAGGAAGTTGGCTGGTAAATTTTCAGCAGCAAGGGTGGTAGGTTTCAGTTTTAGGAGGAGTTTTTTAATTGTGGAGGTAGGGACAGGTAAGAGAGTAAAGAAGGGGATGTTGTCAGGGCATTTTGGTTGGGCTGTATGTAGGGTTATTTTTGGTTAGTTGAGAAGACAAAGTTAAGACAGATTCAGTGAAGTGGTGATTAAATTTTGAGGCTATGTCCTTAGTATTATGTGTAGAGTTGGGAGGGGGAGTGCTAGTTTTGCCTAGTTTAAGTAGAGAGTTAATAGCATGCCAAAACTTCTGGGCATCTTTTGAATGTTTATTTTGGATACCAAGGAAATAATTCTGTTTATCAAATTTGGTTTGTCTCTTGGCCAGGTTTCTGAGGTGTTGGTAGTTTTGTTTGGCTAGACTAGTATTATCCCTCTTCCAGATTTTCCAAGCCTTGTCTCTAGACTTTAGCAGGGCTCTAGTATCCCTACTTAGCCATGGTGCATAGTTTGCTTTGGTTCTGATTTTCCTGATGCATGCGACTGTATTAAGGACACTGGTAAGAGTACTGTTAAAGTAGTTAATGGCTTGGTCTAAGCCTAGAGTTAGTAATGGCTTCTAGTTACTATGTTTTAGAATATTGTTAAGTTCCTGTATATTTAGCTTGTGATCATCTCTTACTTGTCTAAAAATGATGGGCTTGGCTACGTTGGTACATTTACGTAGAAGGAGAGTGGGGAGATGGTTACTAAGACCATCTGGTAGGCAACCTGCCTGGTAGTTTTGTTTGGGACAGTTGACTAGTGTCCAGTCTAAAATAGATTGTTTATGGGTTATTTTATTGACCCTAGTGGTTCTTGAATAAGTTGGGAAAAACATGCCAGTGGTTACAACTGGTATGCAACTGTCTGCAGCAGGACATCACTCTATGCCCTTGAGGGTATCCTTGTGTATGACTCATTCTCTGTGTGTCTCTCCCTGTGTGTCTCACTCTGTCACTGTTTGTCCCTCTCTTCCCCATGTCTATGTGTGTGTGTATGCTTGGCATATTGTAATATGTTGCCCATATATATATGTGTGTATCACACTCAACAGATGCAGATATACCACATATATGCCACCTACAGCTGGCTGTGGGTAATCCTGTCTGATGGGTGTGAGGGGAGACAGTTAGGATTACATATCTGTGTGTATGCAAAGACATTTGCACAATACAGAGATATATATAGTCCGATGTGGTTTCAGACATGGGCTTCACTGAGCATGCTCAGTATGACTTTCTATAGTAAGTGTGTGAATCCATTCCAGGGATAGTTGTACTCCAGTCTGGGGTGTTGTGTGCTACAGCCATACCTTGCAAACTGTTTGTGCAATATATCTGAAGATAGGCTGCCAATATGGGGAAACAATGGGCTAAACATAGTGGGGGGTACTGTAACTATTGGTCTTATCAATGTATGAACTGCTTGAGTTACAGGGTTTGTTTTAGCAGACTTTCAGACGTGTAATATTTGACACTGTACTGCATTGTGTCATTACCTACTGACAGATATAATTGGATCATCATAGTTATTTACCAGAGAAATACCAGATGGATGATGCACAGATCTATAGCATGAGGTAAAGGCTAGACATTCTTGCACAATCCGGATAGTTGGGAGGTGTGGCTACAGCCAATTGACTGATGAAGCTGTGTAAAAGGTCTAGCACCTTGGTGATATACTGGCTGTGGATCTCCTGGTTGTGCAGTATTCTTATCTGAAAGGTCATATCCTGGCTACTTGTAGAGCTGTACAGATTCTCACAGATTATCCAGATTCAAGCCTCATATATCTGGTCAGTTTCCCTTAACATTGTGGTTTTCTAGCACATTTGTTGCAAATCACTCAGGGTTGCAGTCAGGGAATAATGACAGAACATTAGAGTTTCAGACTTCACACCCTTCACGTCATCCATGCTACTACACACCCCCTCTGTTATTTTATCAACTTTCTAACATTATGAGAGAAATATTTCAAATTTGTCCCTATAGTTGGGCCTTTATCCCACCATTATGTATGGCTTTGTCCAGATTTCTTCCTCTATGAGGTTGAGAGGTATGCTACTAGCATTTAGCAGCATTGCCTTACATTTGCATTTTGTTGACTGTGTTATGTTGGTAGTATGGACCCCATGACATTCCCTACAAAGGCACTATGGGTGAGGCATGGGCCTTTGCCAGAGGCCTCTAGGCCATGTGAGACTGATGCAGGCCATAAGTAGCAAGGCAGCATATTCTGTCACTCATATGTTCCCAGGCTGCCAGGCAGTGGAACCCCCTGGGGTGACAATGTTAAGTGACAGAATGCACTGCTGTGCTACTAGGCACCATACTTCTCTACATATGTGAGTCAGACATCTGGACAAAGCCATGAGTAATTGGGTGACAAAGGCCTAAATATACAGACCATTGTAACTATTGGCCTTACAAACCTGGACGGGTGATACAATAACAGATTTTGCATTAGCATGCAGTTTTCTATAGGGTATGAGGTCTGAGACACTACAATCCATCATTATTTTCTGACTTTAGTCTTTTGTGGTTTGCCAGTGATTTGCCAGACAACCACTATTTTGGAATAAAGACACCACAAATATGATGCAAACCTCTGTACATTCTGCAAAAGGTCTGTACACTTGGGAGGTATGGTAGGCACTGTGTAGGTTACTTCGACGTGTGTACTGTTCATATGTGTGGTCCCCTGTACATGACCTGTCCAGCTGCCCAGCAGTAATGGATATTGACATCTGTACAGCATGTACAACTCCCACTGTTGGTGTAGCTGACATAGAAAATAGTTGGCACTGCATTTCTTGGAACATGGCCCTGTCTACCATAGTACTGTACCTACGCCACTAGGACACAACAGCCATGAGAAGTTGCTGGCCACATCCTGACAGTATTTCCCACACATATGCATAGCTCATTGACCCCTGCATATTTTGGGCATGCAACAAATTATCATGTTGATTGAGATAGCCCAGGCAATGTGTGCTCGCTGCTATTACCCTACAAACTTACATGTTACCGCATTTCTATGGGAATATGAGTGTGGGGGGGGGGGCACACCTGTCAACAGTACAAATTTGCACAGACTGTGTTGATATTGGATATACGTTTTGGTTCCATTTAGCATAGTATTGTGCCCTGTCTTGGAGAATAGAGGCATATCACTAGAGAACACAGGTTAGATTATAATTCCATACAATTGAGTTTCAGACTTCTTACCCTTCAGAGCCTTACTGCAAATGCAAGGCCTTCTGTGATATCACTGTGTATGTCTGTAGGGGGGTGTTCCATCATTGTCCCCATTTGTGGACCTTTGCCAGACATTCCTTTATGGTTTTCTATGGCTGACTTGCTGTGTGAGTCTGAGGGTGAGTATGGGATCCCCACAGTGACATCCATCCATGTGACCTATGACCCACCCCCCTTAGTTGGCTCCCCCACATATACTGCAGTGGTATTTGTCACCTTAAATGATACTGCATAGTGTGGGGAAGCCAGTATTGTGCAGACAATTCATGGTGTCCCACATAGCTGTCTGTTGTCTGCTGCTATCCCAGTAGGCCACCCAATTCCCTTGTATGCATGCAGCATTACCATAGATATGCTAACAAAACATACTAATCCATTCATTTATTGTTAAGAAGACTGACTTATCTTGTACCTCCGGCAATTGTGAGGATGGTGCTTGAGGGCTGCCTATGTTGGATGCATACAGTACACTGCCTATACATGGTAAGTTACAGGTAATGTGATGTGTGTGTCATCCATTTTACTGTGTATGCGAGTCAGAGAGAGGTGTCAGTCCATGGGTTGCTACAGTGTCAGTGTGTGTGCTATGTGTTGCCTCTTTGCCAAGGCCTGGGCATACTGGGCACACCTCCATCTGCCTACAGGAGCAGGCTCAGGGGCTTCTTCCTCTGACTCCCTCTGTGCCTGTGGGGACCTTGGCAATGGTGCGGTGCTGTGTAGCCCTTCCCCGTGCTGTTCCTGCTGCAGCTGTTTCCACAGGATCATATTGTGTAGTATAGCACATACTATGAACATGTGTGCATATGTGGCTGGAGAGAACTACAAGGCTCCACCAGATATGTCAAGGCAGCAGAACCATGACTTGAGCATCCCAAACACATACTCTATAATGATCCTAGTTTGTGCGTGTGCCTCATTATGGTGTTCTTGAGTGTGTGTGTGTGCATTTCTGATGGGTGTCATCATCCACGGCTCCAGTGCATAGCTAGCATCCCCCACCAGATGGCCATACGGGATGTCCCCACTGGCAAATGCCTGGTACAGCTGTGACAAATGCCAGATGTGGAAGTTGTGATAGCTTCCAGGGCTGCCAGCACACACATTCATGATAATGCCCTGGGCATTGCACATGACCTGGAAGTTTGAGGGGAAGCCCTTGTGGTTTATGTAGACCCTACCCTGTTCACCGGTAGCTACACTATTCCTGCATGGACGTTTTAGCTTATTGAATCCCGGGGTATATATTTTTTATTTTCTAAACATTTAAATACAAATCAATGTTAAGTAATAAATGAAGATTACATAATGACTTAAATAAGCATATTAAGAATCAGAAAGATGTGGATGTGTGTGGTGTCTATCGCACCCAGTACCTCCGGGTATTCTGCTACACAGTGGAAGAGATGCATATTGCTGGTCCTCTCCTCACAGGTGTTAGGGAAGTAAATGTACTCACTGGCATGTGGTAGGATGGCATCCAGGAACTGGTGGAGTACCCTGGATGCAGATGCCTGTTAAACCTCCATGATATCCCCAGTAGGTCTTTGGAAAGTACCTGTAGCTAGTATTCTTAAGACTACACATACCTTGGTATCCACTGGGATGGGTTCCTCTCTGTTGGCTCTGAGTCTGAGTTGAGTCCGGCACAGCTCGATGATTTGCTGAAGTATGTCTCTGTCCACCTGGTAGTGCTGTATTATCTCCAGATCATGTAGCCCCTGGTAAGTTACCCTGGTTCTGAATACTCTTCTCCTCCTCCTCGGTCTATGGTGGTTGTCAGCATTATCCTCCTCACAGCCCTTAGCCTACAGCACATACTGATGGATCAAAGCAATGGCAGCCCCTAACATTTTTTTGGTTAAAATTCCCCCACATGTGTGCAGAGTTTTAAGCCCCAAGGCGTGCTGCGCAAACCCGGTGCCCAAATGTAAACAATCCTACTATTTCCGGGGGGGGGGTTTAGACTCAGTGTGCACTGCACAAACCCATTTAGCTAAGGTAAACAATGAGAAATGACCCTCCTCTGGACATGAACACGCTTTTCATTTCATGGAATAAGTCAGTACAGTCTCAGACACACACCCTTGCTTAGCTGGCTTAGCTAAGCTCAGATGTGAGCCATGGAGCTCCAATGTGCTTACACCAAGCATGACAAACCCCCTTTTCATGTCAGCTGCTTCTCCTGCTTACACCGCTGTCTTATAGCTCCTACAAGGTTAGGTGCAGTTTGGCACTTGTCATTTTGTGATTCAGTAAATTTCCCTCATTAGTATAGCCACTGCCTTAGTCCCTAGTTACAACACTCAACAGAACCTTTCCCCTTAGCAACCACTGTTCCCTGCTGTTGTTTCGATTCTGAATGCCATAAACTATAATGGCAAAATGCAGATTTCACTTAAAATTGACTTATCCCATTTTTTTTTATTTTGGCACAATTCCATTTGCATGCCACTGCTGTATGCTTAAACGGCCGAGATCGGTCAAAAAATAAACTTTGATTTTTATTATTTTGACACTTTTCCATGCCAATGACCATATATTTGGCCATTGGAATGCCTAAGGATTATAATACATGATTTAGTTTGAGCTGTCATGCCTCCATTTTGATTTTTGCAGAAATGTTCTGCATAATACACTATTCTGCCAAGGATGCCTGCCTGCTTATTGGATCGCTCATTGACCTCATTTACATGGTTTTCACCAGCAAATGAGGTCATTAGCATAATCCAGTCATGTCTGTGGCAGAATAGTGTTAGCAGGCTTGTGCACGTCCCTAGGCTTGTTTACTGGATCACTCAGCGGCCATATTGCGTGCAGGAATAGCTACACTATTCCTGCATGGACGTTTTAGCTTATTGAATCCTGGGGTATATATTTTTTATTTTCTAAACATTTAAATACAAATCAATGTTAAGTAATAAATGAAAATTACATAATGACTTAAATAAGCATATTAAGAATCAGAAAGATTACTTTAAAGTTAGAGTTTTGAGTACAAAGTTGTAAAATAAGCAAAAAAAAAAAAAAACAAATGGCAGAATAAATCAATAGTAATGGTGGATCAGAATGAGGCCACCACTAATTAATTGAAACTATTAAAGGTAATTCAAGCAGTGTCCAAGGTTAGAAATCCAAAGAAAAAAAAAAGTGTACCAAATGCTGCAAACTCAGAAGGACTGGAAATCAAACCAAAAGTATCCATTGTCAGTACAAAGTTAAAATCTTATATCACCACTGTCCCAGAAAACAACCACAGTGTATACTCCAAAGGGTCTATGATATAACAGCAGAATCAATGGGAGACATCAATAAACATTATCTCATGACTCCAGATTACAAAAGGCAGACAAACAGACAAATGAATTGCCTCTGGAATTACAGAGCGCCACAATGTCCAGACAGCACAATGCCTCAATATAGTCAGAATGTAAACCTACAGAAAAAAAACCTAGCGTCTCAGTGCCTCAACATAGTCAGAATGTAAACCTACAGAAAATGCCCTGACATCTCAGAAGTGCTACTCTCCCAAACTGTGGGACCACAGAGGACCATGCACAATGTTAAGCATCACAGTACTGTAGTACTGTGCACTGCAACAAACACTCTAATAGACTGCAAATAGATACCGGCTGTTCCAGTAAGCAAAACTATAGTTAAAAGGGATCACTTTGAGCCACACAAAGAAGTAACATGGTGGGTAATCATTAATTTAAATTAACTCTCATCTGTCAGCATTCAATCATTGCTTCTGAAGATCATGCCTGTAGGTCAATATTTTGCTGAGAATAATTATGGTCAAAGAAAACTTTTCTACCTTTAACATTACATTTTTTCCCTGGCAGCTAATGCTGAAATAACATGTACTCCCTCATAAACAGGATTCAGAATGAACTGATGGAATACATGAATGCCACATGGGATATTTGATACTGTCTGAGGAACTGGCATGCTTTCTCAATAATGGTAGTTTCCAGCAAAAATGCCAGTTCTCTTGCAAGTTATTTACACCAGAGTTTCCCCTTCTCTTTCAGGTATCTCAGTCACTCTCCGTCTCCATTTTGAGCATTATCCTGAAAGGCAACCACTTCATGGCCAACTGATCATTTTTGTTTTCTATGCCCATCAAGTGCATATCCAAGAACATGTATCTTGCCAGTACTTTTGCTGAAAAGCCAATAAATGTAATTAGGCTGCTTACCAAGTTTGCTGAAATGAAATTCCTCTACTTCTTCCAGATTAAAAAAAAATATTCAATTTACTACCAATTTTCTTGAGTTAAAACAGTAGCATTTTACATGCTATGTCTGTAGATGTGCCAAGAGCTTTTACTTCAACACTGCATGTGACTTCATATTTCTTAATAGTCCCAGGGTTCATGTAGTTAGCAGTATGTCCAGCAGTTTGGATATTATGGATATTATGGATTATACCCCTATATAATCAGTTGCCAACTTCAATAATCTTAATATAATTTAAACAAAATGCTACATCATCATTTGTAAATATTTACTTACATAAATGTTACATTTTTATCAACTTAAATAATTTTAAATGTGAGTGACTGGAAAATATGCCTTACTTTATTTATCACTGAGATCCATGCCAGTTCATTTTTTATGTATTTTAGTAGTGTAATATATCCTGATGGTAGACCTCATATAAACAGTGTGATAAAGCAGGTGTAACTGGTCCAATGTGTAGGTATTTTGTGTGTGTATACATGTGAGTGCACGT
Organism: Protopterus annectens; assembly: GCF_019279795.1. NCBI lineage: Eukaryota > Metazoa > Chordata > Ceratodontiformes > Protopteridae > Protopterus > Protopterus annectens. Next base: position 117,989,783 of record NC_056726.1, on the reverse strand, counting down.
GTGTATGTGTGTGTGTGTGTGTGTGTGTGTGTGTGTATGTGTGTGTGAGTGTGTGTGTGTGTGTGTGTGTGTGTGTGTGTGTGTGTGTGTGTGTACAGATGTATAACAAAGATGGGTTTCTCTATTCCCACATATGCTCACTTCCACTGTGCATGTCTTAAAGTATATCTTATCAGAGCAACTATGCATTTATCTTTATCAGATGTAAGCAGAGATGAGTCAATTTCCTAGGCTTTATACTTCATGGATATTTTGGTATTGTGAGATGTCCAGTTGAAATGAAGAACTTATACTGCCTCATAACCACAGAACACTCAGAAATGGATATCCTTGATGTAATTCTGTTTACTCTCAGTTACTTGAATCATCTGTGTTTGTATCACAGTTGCCCAAGCATACAAGCTTGCATTTTTAATTGCTTACCTAAATTTTGAGAAGTACACATATGTTATATGCTATTGTTTGCTTATGTATGCTTAATGCACCATCTGTTCTCATTGACTCTCACAGGAAGAGCAAGACAGGTACTATGCTACCTGTCAGTCGGAGTAATTTAGAATAAGTGTAAAAATGTAAAGAGGTGTGGGGTACATGCCCCCTATCAAAAATATGTGATTTATTAACTTATATGGTTCATGAGCTCATTGACTCTCACAGGAAGAGCAAGACAGGTACTATGCTACCTGTCAGTTGGAGTAATTTAGAATAAGTGTAAAAATGTAAAGGGGTGTGGGGTACATGCCCCCTATCAAAAATATGTGATTTATTAACTTATATGGTTCATGAGCTCAAGGACCTGTGATCTAAGACTGCGGGTCCTTGATATTATGTAATACGAGCTATACTTGCCAAGCTCATGTGAGCTAAGAAAATATAGTGGGACATTACACTTGACCCTTCATACTTGTGCTCACTAATATCATGGATGCTTCACACATAAAAATATTAACATTTCAAAGTAGTATTTCAGTAATTACTAGTACTTTTAATCTGTAGATTTAAAAAACTACTGGATGTTGAAAACTTTTTGAGAGAGGGCTTGCTAGGTTTAATGGCTGTTACGTAACTTTGCTTCTTGGATATTGACTGGTTCATTAGTGTCCTACAGAGAAATGAAAGACTAGGAGAGAATCAAGATTGTGAGTTGTTATTAAGCTGTTTTCTGTATCCCAAGGTTTGGTTCCCTCAGTCTCCATTTGCATAATGTATGTATCTTAACAAATCACTTAACCAGGTGGACTCCTGGGCTGAGTCTGAAAAAGATCCACCTGGATCAGTGCTCTACCCCAGTTAACTAATGCAAATGCAGATAAATGAATAAACAAACATCATCATCATCATCTTTCAGCTGTTCCTGTTAGTGGTTGCCACAGCGGATCATCTGTTTCCATTTCTTCCTGTCCTCTGCATCTTGCTCTGTCACACTAACCACCTGCATGTCTTCTCTCACCATATCCATAAACCTTATCTTAGGCCTTCCTCTTTTCCTGTTACCTGGTAGCTTCATCCTTAGCATCTTTTTCCCAATATACTCAGCATCCCTCCTCAGCACATGTCCAAACCAACATAATCTTGCCTCTCTGGCTTTGTCTCCAAACCTTCCAACCTGGGCTGACCCTCTAATATACTTATTCCTAATCCTGTCCACCCTCATCACACCCAGTGCAAATCTTAACATCTTTAACTCTGCCACATCCAGCTCTAACTCCTGCTTTTTTGTCAATGCCACTGTCTCCAACTCTTACTGGTACTCTGTCACAAATCACTCCTGACACTCTTCTCCACCTACTCCATCCTGCCTGTACTTTCTTCTTCACCTCTCTTCCACACACACCATTACTCTGAACTATTGATCCCAAGTATTTAAACTCATCCACCTTCGCCACCTCTACTCCCTGCATCCTCACCATTCCTCTGTCTTCCCTCTCATTCACACACATATATTCTGTCTTAGTGCTGCTGACCTTCATTCCTCTTCTCTAGAGCATATCTCCATCTCTCCAGGGTCTCCTCCACCTGTTCCCTACTCTCACTACAGATCACAATATCATCTGCAAACATCATATTCCAGGGGAACTCCTGTCTGATCTCGTCTGTCAACCTGTCCATCACCATTGCAAATAAAAAAGGGCTCAGAGCTGATCCTTGATGTAATCCCACCTCCACCTTAAATGCATCCGTCACTCCCACCGCAGACCTCACCACTGTCACACTACGCTTGTACACATCCTGTACCACTCTTACATATTTCTCTGACACTCCCGACTTCCTCATACAATACCACAACTCCTCTCTAGGCACCCTGTCATATGCTTTCTCTAAGTCTACAAAAATACAATGCAACTCCTTCTGACCTTCTCTGTACTTCTCCATTAACACTCTCAGAGCAAACATTGCATCTGTAGTGCTCTTTCCTGGCATGAAACCATACTGCTGATCACTAATCATCACCTCCCTTCTTAACCTAGCTTCCACTATTCTTTCTCATAACTTCATGCTGTGACTGATCAATTTAATCCCTCTGTAGTTACTACAGCTCTGCACATCACCCTTATTCTTAAAAATCTGTATCAAACACTTTTTCTCCATTTCTCAGGCATCCTCTCACTTTCCAAAATGTCATTAAACAATCTGGTTAAAAACTCCACTGCCATTTCACCTAAACACCTCCATGCTTCCACAGGTATGTCATCTGGACCAACAGCCTTTCCATTCTTCATCTTCTTCACAGCTATCCTTACTTCCGCCTTGCTAATCCATTGCACTTCCTGATTCACTATCCCTACATCATCCAACCTTCTCTCTCCCTCTCATTCTCTTCATTCATCAACCCCTCAAAGTACTCTTTCCATCTGCTCAACACACTCTCTTCACTTGTGAGTATGTTTCCCTCATTATCCTTTATCACCTTTACCTGCTGCACATCTTTCCTAGCTCGGTCCCTCTGTCTAGCCAATCGGTACAGGTCCTTTTCTGCCTCCTTAGTGTCCAACCTATCATACAACTCTTCATACACCTTATCCTTAGCCTTTGCCACCTCTCTCTTTGCCATACACCTCATCTCCTTATACTCCTGTCTACTTTTTCATCTCTCTGACAATCCCACTTCTTCTTTGCCAACCTGAATGAATAAACAAACATAAATAAATAAAATGAGAAATTGCTTCCCTAGCCTAGAAATGGGGGTGAGATGATTCTTAAGCAACTTTTTGCACACAGTAGAGGTTAACAATTACAAAATAAGAGGGATTAACAGATGTGAGTATACTCTACAACTTGGAGCCATAATCACCTGGCTGACTAAGCCATGGTAATGTAACTACATACTAACAAATGTAATCATCAAAAGAAAAAGAAAACTAATAATTTCTGCAGAACAGCATAGTTGCTTAGGCTAAAAACTCGAGTTGTATAGTACATTGCCTTCTGATCCATTAAATAAATTTGTTGATTCAGTGTGACATGTATAAAAATGTTTAAAAAACTGGGTGAGGTGAATGATTGATAAGACGACTGAGAAAAAAAAAAGAGAAACAATTAAATGAAACAACTTCTTTACCTGAATTTCATCTTCTTCTATCAGAGTTTGTAAGTGTCCTGAGTTCAGTCCTAGTTGGTAGGATTCTGTTTGATGTACACTCCCATCACTTCTAACAGGATCTAAACAAAATGAAAAAAAAAATCTAGCCTTAATGATCAACAGTTAATTGGGACAAAATGACTAGAGTAATTTTCATCTTCATTTTGTCAAATAAATATAAAAAAGAACATTAATAATTTCAGGATCATGTATCTTTGATTATGAAAGTACAAACAGAAAGAAAGTACTACTAAGACATGGAAATTATACACTGTTGTAAGGAAAGAACAATGAAATTAGAATTTCGGATTTCAGTTTACATGTACTAGGCATCTCCTCACATTTTATCTGTGGCTAAAATGAAAATATCTACTTGGTAGTGAACTTGGGGAACTATTTGTCATTGCCCAAGGGGAATTATCTAAAGGATATTGCCATACAATAGTTACTTTACAGCTTCATGGTTGAGGCCTGAATCCTGTTCCCAGTTACTGCCAATGTTCTTTTTGCATTTATTTCCTGCATTCATGTAGGCTTATTCTAAGTACCCTATTTACCTCTGCCCTCCAAAAGACATGATGATTAGCTGACTGGTTACTCTAAATCACTGGAACATAAAAGGAGGATTAATCTACCTATGCAGAAGAGTGTAGTTTCAAGATAACTGCACCCTTATAGAGAGTTAAGGACATGGTCACATGATATATTTTCAACCAGTTACATTTACTTATTTCAGAATTCCATTTTAAAAATTGTGTTATTAATGGAAATATATTTCTCTTATGTATTACATCATTATATACTTGTGATGCAGAATAAAGATACTTGAACAGATCACAAAGAGTTAAGATGTCCTGATAGCTGGCTCTCATAAACAACTGTGATGCAATTTTTAAAGATTCTATAGTTCTGCATACATATTGTTTACATTTTTTTAAACTGGAATAATAGGATTTCATGTGAAGGTAGAGCAATAAAAGGAATATTCCCAGAAAATTATAATTCCCTGGGCTTTCATCAGCCTTGACTATTAAGCACCTCCTCCCTTCTGAGTCACTTCATACCATGATGGTGTGTATCCCCATTCCAGGTAGGATTTGCCTTGCTAGAGTCCTCACCTATACTGGTTGAAAGGTTTGGGGGAAGGGATAATACACGGGTTGCATCAGGCCATCATCCTTCCAGCTCAGGTATTTGTATTATGTCCTGCTGCACTTACCCGCTCTCTTATTTCATATGTCAGTGCTCCAGGTAGAAGAAATGCATGTTTCCTAAAAGGAAGATAAATCTCCCTGAATATCTTTGTAACAGCATTGTAACACCAAGCCATCTGCTAGGTTGAATTTCTGTGATGGGACTCCGCCAGCTTTCTAAGTGATGAAATATCAGCCTCACATACCAATCCCTTCTTGGTTAGGATTCTCAGCTCCCATGCCCTCAGAGGCTGTAATCAGGGTCTGGAAATAATAATTTTCACTATATTAACTCAGCAGATAACCATACAAGTATTTGTTTTCATCTTTTGTAAGTTTATTTTGTTTGTTTTACTCATAATTTATTATTTAGTTATGTATTGTTGACTGGGTTGCATTAGGGTTGGAGCCATTTTCACTGGAGGTCCAGGGAGAAATGTATCAGTTTGTTAAGATTATCAAGCAAAGCTTCTGAGAGCAATGCAATAGCATTTCAGGGAATGCCAGCAGCATATAGACCTAGGAAAACGTTACAGGTTTTGTTTAAATACTAGCCCACTTACTGGCGCCTGAACAAGTATTATAAAATTAAAATTTGATTGCATAAACAGTACAAACAGTTATAACACTGTGATATAAAAGGTAGACTGCAAGTATGTGCAGGTATTTACATGTGCATTACCAAATCAGTCTTACAGGTTATTTATTCTAAGCTAGAGACACAAAAATGATATTACTAACATGCAATGCATACAGCTCTAACAGAATATATGAAGTAGGACACATTGTAATCCAATACTTACTCAGATGTACTTATTATTGTAAGTCAACACAAACAGAAATAGTGGATGGATTGTAAACGAAGATCAGTGGAATATAAAATCATATGTCACAAGCTTTGTAACTGTGAGCTGTACCTTAGACTCATACAGTGGCATCTGTCATGGGTGCACATATCATCTAAAAGTTCATACAGGTGACTCTGAATTTTGATGACTGACTGAATATTTATTTTGTGGCCGTGGAAACTTTTTTCTTTGTGTGTTTCTTTTTATGTTTTTAGAACTGCTACATTTAAGCAGGAAGAAAAACATCACTTTTATTTGTTTTTTATTTCCTTCAAGTGACACAAGTTTTAGGTTCAAGTAGGAGCACTTTTTACGTTTGTGTTTTTTGAGGCTCGTTAGGGGGAATGTGGTGCGAAATGATGGCATACTAGTTAAGCTTCCATAAATCTTGGGGAAGCTCAGGCTTGCTCTTTAAGTGAGACACAAGTGCAGCAGTTTACGTTTGTTCAGAACCTTCAGTTCTACCTGTAGTCTACAAAAGGAAGGGAGAGCAGGGAAATTGTTAAGGAGTAAGAATTGTTTACCAAGCAACACCAGGGAGCTTTGCAGTGGTTGGAGATCTGAATAAATAAGCACCATGCTCCATGGCTACAGGTCTGTATCTTTATAAATAAGACAACTTATGTGTGAATCAGGACCTGTTGTGTAACAGGCCTTTTAAAAAGGTGACATGAGTCATACAAAAGACATAAAAGTAATCGGATATGAAGTGACAAAGTAAAAAAAAGAAAACTGAAAATAAAAGAGATTAGTAAGGATGAAGATCAGCAGATAAGAAGCTAAAAGAACATAGGATGGAAGTAGTACAGTTTAATGGCTATGATGCAGTGATATTCTGGAAGGAGACATCTTAGGTGATGTGATATTATAGCCATAACCAACGACATAGGTGTGGTATATTGAAGATTTACCCCCAGTTGGTGTGGTTTAATCACAAGTGTGAATCCCGAGTGATTAAACAAAGACAACTGTGGGTAAATCTTCAATAGACCACACCCAGGAGTTGGTTATTGCTATTATACAATGGCATTATTTAAGAAAAAATGACCTACTTTTCTTAAATAATGTCTTTGTATAATGGCACCATGGTGTTCATCCACATTATTTCCTGATTGGCTATTTTGTTTCGGTACTGCGCACGCATGTAGGACTTCTGTTCACATATTTATGCAGTACATCAGTGCTTTGTAAAGCAAGTAATGGAGATAAGAAAATCTCCATTGCTTATTTACTTTTCTTTTTTTTTTTGACAAGAAAAGAAAGCTGTAACCTCCGAACAGTTTACAGGTATAAGAAACAAAGAAAATACAAGGAAAATCAGGTATGTTTCTTTAGTTTTGCAGATGTACCTGATTTTTCTTCTATTTTCTCTGCTTTTGAAAGTACCTCTCCACCTCTAATTTTTTGAGAAAGATGTTATGGTGTAAAGCTTGGGTCTAGATGGTTGTCACTGTTGTAGTGTCACACCGACCCCATATGCAAAAATGGATTTGCATTGTCTGAAGGAAAGAAAGTCTGAAACTGAAATGCATGTCATTATGTAGTGACTTTGTTCCAAAGTGTTTGTCGGAAAACCATAAATTTTATGAGGAACGAAGTCACTAAATAATGACATGCATTTAAGTTTCAGACTTTCTTTCCTGGAGACTAATGCATATCTACACATACCAGTAGATAAAAAATTCTGGCCGCTCAATGATACTTTAGCAGCCGGACTTTTACCATTGGTATATTCTCGATTTACAATGGGCACACTGGTTGGGCTGACCAATCAGCGTGCTTGTTTTTGAATGTTAATGGCCAGTCAGTGTATACTACTCCATATAATTTCATAGGCTCATAATTTTTCATTTATCACCGCACTATCTTACTCATGTATGCTAACCGTAACCCAATACTTAACCCTACTCCTGCCCCAACCTCAGTCCTATGCACTACATTACTAAACCCCTTCCCCTAACAATACCATTATGCAAGACGAGTACACAAAACACACACAACACAAAACATGCACAACACTGAACCTATCCTCTTACCCAACCATTATTCTAATCATAACCCATGAATACTTGCATATTCACAGCAGCTGCTATAACACAGCCTTGCATGTCTTTGCAACCACCATTTTTAAATTCAGCCATTAATTCTCCTGCACACGGCTATTTACCTACACTGTATAAAATGAAATTCAGTCATATGCGATTCACGCAAATGAGAATTCATTCATTTGAGCATAGTCTTTTTTTAACACTGACAAAAATAAGTATTCCTTTTGAGTACACGTATAAAAAGTTAATAAGTAAATTAAACCACCTTGGACTAGGTTTTAAGCTGATAATGTGGATAAAGTGTTTTCTGGAATACAGGGCACAAATGATAACGGTAAATCGAGTCTACACAGACGATAGCACAGTTATCAGCAGGGTACTGTGATGCTCAGTATCCCAGAGAGACTTTTAATTGTCAGTGTAAGTGTTACTGCAGAAGGTCTGTGAGAAAATAATGTTTTTCAGCTGATGAAGAAAAATAAAAACAATAGTTTATACATCAGAAGGCATTGAAGGAATACAACAGTCTTGGCAAACTTTGAACACATTTCTCAAATTTTGTATCTTAACTTCAATGCAAATCAGTGCAGGCTAGTACATCAGGGAAGCAGTGGCCTGTGAAAGGAGTACATAAGCAGGCAGTAAGTAGGAATAGCAATATAACTACAATGGAGCTTAGAAGTCCAGACGACTGAAACATATGCAAGTAGTGTGACAAGACAGTAAACAATGCAGGAGGACTGGCAAGTTACAGTGCAAAACAAAACGTTATTATCTTTCTATAGATGCAGCAGATATAAGACCATCTAACGTGTTGTATATATTTCTTGAACTTCCTTTTCAGTAGAGCAGTACAGAAGCAGTATGGACAACACTAACAAAATGGTGTTTAGTCTTCAATAAAAGACATACAAAGAAAAACATTTCTGTGTGTCAGAGGAATGCAGTGAAGCCAAGTATGAGTATCTTTTGTAAAACAGATGCATGAGAACAAAAGGAGACAGTCAGAAGATGTAAGGTAGAAAGCTTAATGGGGGGACATGAGGAATTATTTTAACAAAACTGGTAGTGGATAAACGGAAAAGCCTTCCTGAGCATGTAGCCTCAGAAACACTGGCAGAATTTAAGAATGTATGGAACTTATATTTTTATATGGAGTAGAAAATATTGAAATAAAAAAAATGAAAAAAATGTTAACTAGGCCTGCAGGTTTTCCAGAAGGTAAGAGAAATGGATATTCTGTATAAGTCAAGAGGTCTTTAGTTGTCACCAGTATCTATGTTTTTAGTGATGCATTAAATGTCACAAGTTACTCAGTTAGGTACCTGTGTATCTGCTGACTGCATTTTTCAGGTGATTACAAGTTACAATGAACAGATGGAAGTTATCTGTTTCCTTTCAAATACTTTTCCCTTAGCTTAGTACTCTAGTATGCCTACCAAAGGAGTGCAAAAAATGGGTTACCTATTACAACCGCGAAACCGCAGTTGCGCAAATATGGAAACATTGACACATATTGAGCGAAACGCGAAAACACTGAATGTCCTGAAGCATGAAATTCGAAATGTTGAATTGTCATAGTTGGCCCTTCTCCGGTATAGCTCCTTAAGGTAAGTGTGCAATAGTTACGGACCTTAGGGTTAGGGTGCGGGTTAAGGTAAGTGTATACCTAGTAATATATGTAAGCTTTAGTTTAGGGTTAAAAGTAGGGTTTTGTTAAGTGTATGCATGTCGATTATTTATTTTGTTTGGGTAGGTAGTATGTAGTGGGCAGTGGGGTTGGCCAACTATGCCAATTCAATATTTTGAATTTTGAAGTTCAGGACGTTCGGTGTTTTTGTGGTTTGCTCAATATGTGCCGACGTTTCCGTATTCGCATATGTGAGGTTTCGTGGTTATAATATAGACCCAAAAAAATGAGTTAAGCAGTTGAAAGCAGAGTTCTGAGCCTACTTCTGGAGGTGTAAAGTAGAGAATGCAATTGAAAGCAAACTCTAGGAAGTAAGAATCAATAGACCAAAAAAGAGAAACTGATGATAAATGTTGTGCTAGCATACATTTTGTAGTAGCAGAGCAACATAGAGAGGGAAAAAAGTGAAAAAAGGTACTATCCATGTTTTACTAAAATAGAGAAAGTGCAACATAAAAGAAAAGAGAGCACGCAAGAGGCCGATACAAATACCAGGGAGAGTAAAGTAGAAGGCAAGTTTTTGTTTTACAACTACCCTTTGTAGGGTAAGCTACAGAAGAAGCTGCAGTACCAGAATTTTTTTGGGGGGGGAGAAGCTACACCTCCCACAGCATGACAGATTACTAAAGGAAGTAAACCTGAGTTAATGGACCTAAAGATATGCCAGTTCAACTTTAAAAAGGCACAGTGGGAAAAGGGTACTTTAAGTAGGAGAGGAAAGAATATTACCAGGATTATAGTGAAGGACAGTGAACACAATGCCCACATTACTTCTTATCCTTAACTTAAGTTAAAAGATTGTCTCTTGTATGAAGTAAGTAAAAAAGGAAAGGCATTTTGCATCAGTTACTAGTGCCAAAACCTTATAGGATACTAACACTGAAGGTAGCTCATAGTCATGCATTAGGTCACCTAGGGATGGACCAAATTTATTGCCAAGAGAATAAATAAATTGGCTGTTCAAGAGACCGCAAGTAGTGAAAGTTGCCAGTACCCTTTCTGATTGTAACATTGTACCTAGTGGGGTATGACAGGGACCAGTGCTTAGCCGTCTTCTGTTTGGCATTTATTCTTTGGACATCCAAGCCAATATCTCTGAAGGGTTGTTCACCACGTTTGATGATAATTGCAAGCTGGGCACTTTTGTCCACTCATGCACTGATAATAAACCACTCCAACAAGGGCTAGAATATGTATATATTTGGTGTACTGGAAATGGTCTCAAATTAAATAAAAAAAAAAAAAAAAAAAAAAAAAAAATCAGCATAGTATCATTTGACACAAAAGCTGCTCCCATATCTCATGTTATAACTGATACTCCTTTTTAAACAGATATGACAGGAGACCGTTTGTTCATCATGTTTCTGCCATAGTCAAGAAATCCTTCTATCAAACCGAGTTGATTTCCAAGGGAACTTCTTCAAGATCCAAATAACTCATCCTGCCACTGTACTCCTCCCTTATCAGACCTAACATTGAATACTGTGCCTCCTTTGGCATGTACAAATCCAAACACGTACTTAACTTGAAAGGACCAAATGATTTTTAACCAAAAACATTAAAGGCCTAAATTCCAATAGACTAGCATAACCCTCCTTACACTTGGTATTCCCTGGCTGCTCTGAGGTGACCTACATCTCACTTTTTGAGCCATGAAAGATCCAGTCCTATGTATTCTTCTATTTATTCACAAAACACAGTGGCTGTACAAACACTCAAACTAGGGACCTAAATTTACACCAACAAAAACAAGACTTGCTAGAGGGACAGGTTAATAATGTTATATATTCTTGGTCCACTGAATAAGTTACAGCTACAGGCCAAGCAAAGTACTACTTTTTCTGCTTCTAAGGTGAGTCTTGATGATTGAGATAGAAAGTCACAAATCTATACCAGAGTTATAGGTTCATGCATAAGTACTAGACTATCTGCCCTTGTAGAACATTTTAAGCCTAGCTAATGTCCCTTCCAAAGGTGAGAATCAAGCCCTGTACCTTGTGCTTGTGAGGTAAACACTTTAGCCATATACCAACTGCCAACCACTGGGAGCTTATGGACTGCCAAGCTTGATTTGTTAGACAAACAAACACTTTTAAGTGCTTCTAGAGGGTGGCAAGAACTTTTAAGTGTGTCCACTTAAAGGATAGGTGTATATGACTAAGAATCTTATGGTCCCTTTGATCATTTGCCTGTTGTTGAGCCTATGTTCCTAAGTTACTACTCATTCTGAAGACGGGGAATCTCACTTTCCTAAAGTGCAAGTTGTGTTAGAATCCATAAGACAGGCATACTCATCTGTAAATACTGAGAAATCTGGGCATGGTTGAAACCTGGTATTTATAGCACCTTATAGGAAGAGAGCTTCAAAGGCTACAGCTATAAAAAATAGGGGCCATTGTGCCTTGTACTCACCGCCATGGACTAGATGACTATTAGATAGAGTCTGTGGCTAATTTTGTGACTATTGCCTGTTCTTTGACATATCTGATAAGAGGGAAGCTCTTATCAATGGCTCTTGAAACAGTTCATTTAATAATCTGAAAAGAATCCTATGTTCTGAATATGTTACTAAAGAGTGTACCTTGTATACTGACAAGTTAAAGGTAGGTTAGCAGGTGATACTATCCCAAGACATTCAAGGTGAAGAGCACCCCATGTGCTATGATAGTAAGAAGCTGAGCAATGCCAAAATGTGACACTCAACTACTGAAAGACAGTGGGTTTCGATTTCTTGCCATACTATGTGTTAGGCAGGTACTTCAGAGCATGCATGCTCTTTTGCAAGGTTTAAGTAGGCAAACTGAAGCAGTACAAAGTTATACCAGTAGACACTATTTTTTTCTGCCCTTTCACTATAGAATAACCATCGGGCCTGGCTCAGCCAACAGAAACATTAATGGGTTGTCCAGGGTCTACAGCCCATTTTTATGATTCTAAAACTTTTTTTTGCTGTATGGGGAGTAGTTATAACATGGTGGCTAGAAAATGGATCTTATGACTTTAGAAATGTGTAGCAAGCCTTTAAGTATTTGAGATCTCCCTATTAATAAAGAACTCTATTAGTTTGGGTGACTTTAACAACCCCATAATTAATTGAAGCACCTATATCTCCAACGTAAAGTATATGCAGAAGCTCTTGAACTTAACTGACAAAAATCTTTGGAACAGGCAGTTAATAAACTTTTCAGAGTGGATGTCTGTTCTAGCTGTGGTCCTCATGGATATATACTTTAGAAGTACTATTTACTTGGAGCCACCTTACCCTGTTAAGTTCAACCATAAACATATGCAATTTGCCTTCTAAAGCTCCAAAACCCCTTGAAACTAACATCTCTGAATTTAAAAACTTCAAACTGACAAATTACTTACAATTATACAATGAGATCTCAAAGTCACCTATAGCAGCACCAGCTCAAATGCTTAAACAGCAGTCAGCATCACAAAGACGTTATATGTCCACTTAGACAAATGCATAGAATTATCAGTCCCAATCAAAACAAAATACAGAGAGAAATTGAAAATAAAAAATGAACCACCCTGGGAGTCCAGCAACATAAATAAAGTTTGCAAAATAGAAACAAAAACTCCTAAATTATATAGTAGATCCAAAACCCTTCATAACAAACATAACATAAAAACATTGCAAGGAACTGAAAAATACTGTTAGGACTAGTAAAGCAATTTGTTAACTTATGGTACCTTCTGAAGCCAAGAACAACTACAAGTCCTTCTTTAGCTATATTAGGAAATTAAAAAAAAAATACCCAGCAATGCTAAGAACTTATCGTAAACGAGAACATCCACATTGATCCAACAGGCATTAGCAATATACCAGCAATAGAGTTAGTGCAAACTTCACCCAAGAAACATTGATTCAACCACCAAATATCACAGAATCCATTACATCCTCTGTTATGACCAAGAACCATGTCCTGGACATGCTATCAAAGACCAAAATTACTTCCTATATGGTACCTGACATTATATCTGGATGTTTAATAAATAAAGCCAAACACTCCATCTCTGGATCCCTCCTCAAATGGTTTAACATAAGCTTAACACAAGATTTGTTCCCAAATTATGTCACAACAGTGGTGATGCCCATCTACAAGGGTGGTCCTACCAAGTACCCTAGTAATTACTAATGAATCAGTCTTACAAGCATGTTATTCATATAATAACTAATATCATTCGTTATAATATCTATATCATAAATCTTATTAGGCTAGACCCTCAACAGCTCATCTTCATTAAAGGGAAATTCTGCCAATTAAATCTAGTTAACTTCTGAGAGGGTCACACAGGCTGGTGACAGTGGTCATGCTGTTCAGACAGCATATACTGAATGAGCCAAAGAATTTCACATCATACCCCATGCATTGCAAATAAGCTAAATGTTTTAAGTTTAGATCTGTATGTGATAATATTGATATAAATGGAATTCATATAGTTCATGTGGCAGGTGCATCATCTAAAAATATGACAGCAATCAGTGAAGCCCCCCCACCCCCAATTGCTCTGTACTGGGACCCCTCCTTTTTAGCATTTACTCCTATGATCCCAAACTAAGAATCAGGACCTCTGGCTAACTAAGTCTGCAGATGACTGCAAACTGGGTATTATTCTCAAGACCCACTCTGACACCTGTACCATTCAAGAAGAACTTAACCTAATTAATACATTGAGAACTGAAAATGGACTCAAATTGCATGCAAAAAAAGTGCAGTATAATTTCATTTACTACTCCCATCCTCAATATATAGTTTAGAAAATACTTCAGTAATAAAGGAAGATGTATTTAAGGACTTGGGTAAAAACCAGTAGTGCGACCAGTGATACCAATCAACACACTCCAAGGAGGATGTATAACCAATTGGAGAAATAAAATTCCACAAAGTCAGTCAGCAAAGTAAAAATCCACGTAGTTTATTCCACTAGTTAAAATCAGCACAGTGAACAGGAAAATTAGTAACAAGTTAAGCGCCTTCTCCTAGGTTCAATCCCAGGCTTCTTCAGAACAAAAGAAGCCTGGGATTGAACCTAGGGAAAAGCGCTTAACTTGTTACTAATTTTCCTGTTCACTGTGCTGATTTTAACTAGTGGAATAAACTTTTTACTTTGCTGATTGACTTCGTGGAATTTTATTTCTCCAATTGGTTATACATCCTCCTTGGAGTGTGTTGATTGGTATCACTGGTCGCACTACTGGTTTTTGCTGTTTGTGTGTTTTTTGGTTTTCTTCGATAAGGACTTGGGTACCTTGGGGTGAGAGTTTACACTGCTTCAGTCATCATGTGGTAACTGTAGTCAGAAAATCCTTCTACATAGTACAACTAATAGCTAAATGTATATTGTGCAGATCTAAATATATCATTGTTACCTGATATTCAGCACTGATCAGGCCAATTGTAGAATACAGTTACAGTATAGTACGTCACTCAACATATCAAACAACCAGAGAAGTGCAAGAGGTTTCTAACTCAGAAGATTTCAGGCTTAAAGACCCTCAGTTACAGAAGCTCTATCCCTTTACTCAGTAACTTACAGACTCTTGAGGGGTGATCTGCACCTCGCCATATCATTAAAGGCTGTGGTGTTCTTGACCCTTATATCTCTGCAAGTCAATTATCTTTGCAAGCACCAGAACCAGGGACTTAAATCTTCACCAGCATATCAACAGAGCAAAATAAAGACAAAGATCCATTACACTGTGCCTCCCCTTCTCTGAATTAAGTTGTCCCTACAGATTAAGCAGTGTGATACATTGTCATTTTTAAACAGGACTTAGATAACAAGATGAATACCTTCAAACGTATCCCAGGACTAACCATAATAGCCCTCCTCGATGTAGGCCATACTGGCAAGGTGCTGATGGTCATGACACAAAATTCCCTTGAAATTCCTATAAATCCTAGGACAGTGTGCAGCAGTATGGCACTTGGGAATATTCTCACAGCAGTTAGCTACATGTAACATTAAGACCAAAAAGGTAGTTTCCTACCTGAAGGATCATTTGAAGGAAGACCCTGGAAGCGTGTTGCGGCAGAACACAGGCGAGGCTAAACTGTGCATGGTACATTGTAGAAATATGCATTTCAATCATCCTTGATTTTGCTGAGCAACCTTGATTTTGCCTCATTTCTCTTCTATGTCAAAAATGTTTTGATTTTTGGTACATCAGTGGAGATTGCACTCAGTCCGTAATGCCAGTCATTTGGCTTCATACTTCTTATTGTTCAAAAATGAATGTTAATCCAAAACCTGTTTTTTTATTAACATTTTAAGTAACTTTAAGTAATATTTAAAAAATTTCTCCCATTAGTTTTGCTTTGTCCCAAATTATTGAGCAAACAAGTTGAGAGGTGCATAAGTAGAAGTGTTTGCTGACTGGGGGCAGGACCTGTGAAGGGCCTATAGTTGTAGACTTTTGGCTTATCGTAGCATGTATCCTGGAGGAGATGTGTGGACTGTGAATTCTGGATAAAATTAACTTGACAATATGTGTATTTTGTTTGGCTCTGCAATGCCAAAAGTGCTATCATCTTTTTTTCTTTTGACTTGTTCATAGGTTCATGGGTTCATAGGCTGGTACTAGGCTATCAGCCCTGGGGCCTATACAAGCCTAGCCATAACAATTCCCTGGATATTTCTTTCTACAATATTTACTTCTCTGAACCCCTGTCTAGCAGGGCGACTGACATGACCCCCGGGGTGAGTTTCCTATCTCCCATCCAATTATCAAACTTCCTTTTGAAGAGGGTCAAGGAGGCGCTCTGCTTGACATGTATGGGCAGTCTATTCCAGAGTATGGGGAGTCTCTGGGTCAGGAACCTATCCCTCCAGCATGTTTTGTTCATTGTGATGACAAGGTTTAGATCCCTGGAGCGTGTGGCTCTGAGGGATTGGGATTTCTTTAAGTTGAGCATGTCCAACAGCTCAGGGTTTGACATGGCCTTGTATGTTAAGCAGAGATCACCTCTGAGTAGATGATATGCCACAGAGTATAGCTGGGGTTTTTTTAGACAGTCAGCATATGGCATCTGCTTTAGGCCTGTGATTCTTTTAGTGACATATTTCTATGGCCTTTCCAGCTGTTGCAGATGTCTTGTGAGGTACATACCAAACAGAGCATTATACTCTATAATGGGTCTAATGAGGGATGAGTACAATGGGACAATGACCTCCTTTTTTCTGGATGAAAAGTCCTTAGTGATGAGGTGTGCCACATAGAAGGATTTCCTGACTGTTGTGGCGATGTGGTTATCGAAAGTGAGACCACTGTCCACCTGTGTCCCTAAGTCTTTCATGGAAAAAAAACTGCATTTTGTTTATATATGACCTGCCTCCAGTATTTCCTTGGACAAAACTATATAATATAGAGTGTATATGTCTGTGTGCATGTGTCTGTCTGTGCGTGTGTATCTTCTTCACATGCTGATAGATTTTTAACTTTAAACTCCATCAGCATTTGCTATTTAGTCGTTTTAGAGTCATAAATCTTGTCTTCATAAAAAAAAAAAAAAAAAATCACATGGTTTTTACTATAAAAGTAAAGTTAGCTAGTGGCTATCTTCTTTATCTGAATCCACTTGAAATCCTCTACATAACATTCTACACATTGCCTAAGGAGAAAAAAAAATGTTTATAAAATATACTTAAATATAATTGTATACAAGGAATGCCTACAGCAAATAAAGTACCTTTTAGCTTGATTAACATTATGGTTCAGTGTGCTTTTTATATAACATATCCTGTTTTCATTATAATGGAGTATTAATGCTTGTTTCTGTTCTGCTTGAGTAAGTTCAATCAATTGCTTCTGTTTAAGAGTCCTGCTATGAGAGTGGCATCTAAGCAAATGAGGAAAATGTCATATTTGTAACTAAAATGTTTCCTGAAATGATCCCAGATGATTTTATCCCCAAGACGGGGAACAGCATTTCGAAGTGTTAAAAACATATATTTAATTTCTTTTATCACCACTTCATATATTATATTTTAGAAGCAGTAGTTTTCTAGCAACTCAAGATTGATACACAGAGGTTTCTTACTCCTTCACAGCAGCAAAGAACAAATGGGAAGATGTCAAGAGCATAAAGGAAAGGCAAAGACAACAACAAATGCTGTTATTGTGCAATGCAGCTTTGCATCTTCTCTCCCGTTTGTTAGTACAGCACTGCTTTTATTATAACACCATTTAGAGAGCACCATGTATAATAAAATAGTATTCTACTGTTTGTGCAGGTTACTGCTGTGAAAATATAAATAAAGAAACAACTTATGTCATGAGAGATCAATGTATATAGTTATCACAAAACGCCTTTTAATGTGGCTATACCCTGCAGCAAAGTGATATGTGACAGTCTGTAACATGTCGATCACCTGATGTTGAGTTTCAAAATGTAAACTGCCAGACCATGTATGGTTAAAGTTCTGGTTGCATTAATTTCCTCAATTTCATCTTCTGGTTTAGTTTAAACATTTCATTCATTCATTCATAGCATTATTTAGAACCAATCCTAAATATCTGATTCCTTCATTGTTTTGGGAGATGAGGGTTTGTTAAATCGATGCTAAGCAAACCTTAACTTGCTCAGCTAATGCTTAAATCAAATGCTTATTAGTTTACTAATAAAATATTATGTTTACCACTAAACATTTTAAATTAGAACAGAAAACAACTGCAATAAGTAATGAAGACATTTAATAGACAGAGTTCATTTTCACTGTAAAGAAGAGAAGTGCTGAGCTTAAGTCTTCACTTTATCATTTTTTTTATAATCCTACATATGAATTTGTATAAGTAAATAGTCACACCGGTTTATAAAGAGTAGAGCCTCCACTAAGGACAATGATATTTAATATCTTTGTTAGTGGTATTAGTTCTTTTCAGCTGATTCAAGAGTGCTTGAATTGTGTTATTTCAAATCTTAGCTTTTGAAAGTGGTGCTTTTCTTCAAATTAGCCAAAGAAACAAGAAAGGAGACTATCTTACTTTATCTACAAAAACAAATATTCTCTGCATAATTGAAGCCTTGAAGGTACTTATATTAAGTAGCAGGGTGCTTGGTAGTGCAGCCATCAAGCAGAAGGTGTGGAGATGTAATATTCCCTGGATAACACAGATTAGATCTTGGCATCCATATTGATTGCACATAATAAAGAGTTTTTTAGTGTATGGGGCATTATCGACTCCATTTACTTCCGGCTACAGAAAAAAATTTAAAAAAGCGTGAATTATTTTTACAGCTTTGAAAGCTGGTAAAACTCTCAGTAAGCACCGTCAAACAGTCAGCTGAGGGCAGGACAAAAAAAAAAACAGGGAACGTTTGTAGATACTACTGTAATTCTCTTAAAATTTTAATAGAATGACATGTTTTACATTAATATGTGTTTCTGAAGAATAGGAATTGTGATATTCTGTTTATGTAATTTCTGATGGACTGTAATTCTTGGTGATTTACCACAAAATCTAAACCATTTAGTAGGGGCAGGGAAAAATATGAGATGAACTCTGGGAAAGTGGAGAGGCATGCACAGCAGACAGAAACTAACCTGTTGTTACTTCTGCCGCATATGTTTCTTGGCTGGCATTGTCAGTATGTAGTGCTAGGCATGCCTCATAATATTAACAGAGCTTAGCAGGGGTCTCATGCTACAATAGCATTTAACTAGTTTGTCTTTTTCTTGATAATAGGGCATACCAAAAGTCATCATCAGTGCTTCTGGCAGTAAGAATTTCAAAAGCAAACTACATATTTCTAATCATTTAGTCATGTAGTAGTTATTTTTAAAGCAAGATCTTCTAGTCTAAATAAGCAGTAATTTGTATCACTTTAATTCACTTTTCTTTGTTATGAGAAAATATTAATTATCCCTAGCTGCGTAAATTTATCTTATCCTGGACTTCCTGTTACCTTGAATAAGTGAAGAAATTACTGGAAAATTTCTCTTTGCTCTATAGCTGTTTGAGAAATATGTCAAAGAGCTCTAAAATGAATAGTAATTTGCTGAAGAGAAGATTAGAAAACAGTAAAGTCATAACTTTAACAGCTAAAATTTTCTTGTTGTGGTATTTTTTTCAATGTTCTGTTGGTTAGTGCAACTAATGTTGAGAATAAGGCATTAAAGCAATTAGGGCTGTTATTTAAATTAATATAAACTAGAGAGAGACTCTCAATAGTATTTTACTTCTTTTATCTATGGTTAACCTTTTTCTTGAGTACAACTTGGCCTTTTGTCATTTAACCAAAGGATATCTGCAGAATTTGGAGACCATTCAATGAAAAATTACTAAAAGGCTAATAGGTTTCACATGTAAAGCATATAGTGAGAAACTTCAGAAATTACATTTATTCGGTTATGGTGTAGCTATCTCAAGGGTAAGAGATGTTTTGCATTTAAAGATATATGTTCCATTAAATAGGAAAAAGTCATGGTTAGTTGTCTGTCAGGTGCCAGAATCCACCATATCACATACACACTCAAGTCTCTCAACAACAGCTACTGTTATGACTCTGTCATAGTCCATACTGGCGTGAATGACTTGAGACATACATCTCTGGACTAACACAAATTTAAGGTCATGCTGCTAAACTCTAGGAGTCTAAACATGAAACTGCACTCATTGCAAGCATTCTTAACCCTAGAAAATGCTGACATCTGTGCAGTCACAGAATCCTGGTTCAAAGCTGCGGAGAGCATCCCAGCCTGACGTGGTTACTGATCCTGTCATACATTCAGACCCCAAACTGTGGGCAGTAAAGCCAAAGGAGGTGGAGTTTCAATTTACATTAAAGATATGCACAGCACCAGGCTGGTCAAACAGTATGATGCACAGGAGACACTCCAGGTGCAGTTAACCATTGACAAGACCCCAATTCAAATTCTAGCTAGCTACTGGTCCCCAAATCTGACTCAAGATGCCCAATCCGCCTATTTGGACCTATTCAAATCTATCAAGCTTCAGCCCATTTACCCTGATCCTGGGTAACTTTAACTTCCCAAACATAGATTGGAAGAACTACTCATGCCAGAACACAAATGCCCAGAGATTCCTTGATTTTTGCCAAAGCAAATGGCTTGGAACAGCAAGTCAATACCCCCACAAGAGGTGATAATATCTTGGACTTGGTATTAACCAACATGAGTAACCACTGCAGCATCCCTATAGTATCATCCTCCCTGGTAAGATCAGACCATAAAGTGATCACTTTTGAAGTCAATATCTCCCCTCAAGCCAAAGCTGATTACAGCTTCCTGAAGGATGGTACAAACAGCTTAGCAGCCTCTGTAGGAACTGGCACCAATATCCAAAAGTACACCAAAGCACTATACGAGCATGTATATAGATGCATGGAATCAGGAATACCCAAAAGAACTACATCATCCTCTGCAAGGATAACAAAACCTGTCTAGTGGACATCCACAATACATAAACTCTATAACAAGAGGAATGCATCACTGTCCAAGACCAAGAAGGAGTAGGTGTCCAATTGGAAGCAATGTCTCCTTAGCCTGAACAAGCAAATAAGAGCACTACTGAAATCCACCAAAGCAAACTTTGAGTTCAAATTGGCAACATCTACTACAGACAATCATAAGTCCTTCTTCACATATGTCCACAACCTCAATGGAAGCACCCAGATCTGTTCTGAAGTGGTGGTGAAGGACACCGTATCTATAAATGCTGTAGATATAGCAAACTTGCTGGCTGACAGATTCAGTGAAAGCTTCACCTCTCTTCACCCCCATCAGTAAATCAGGACATCACCAGTACCTGCCCCCTTTCTCTTATATCTAAGGAACAGGTCATCACTGCTCTCTCAAAGGAAAAAATACATCCTCCATGGGACCCAATAACATCTCAGGCTGCAATCTACATGAACTCAGGCAGGAACTTGCAGCACCATTAGGCACCCTATTCAACCAAAGTCTAAGTACCGGCTTCATCCCAGCTGAGTGGAAGATAGTCACTGTCATCCTTTTACACAAAAGAGAAATTATAAAACCATCAGTCTAACTAGCCTCATCTGCAAGGCCATGGAATGGATTATCATGGACCTCATTAACAAGGACACTGGCAACCTGCAAACACTCGATCCCACACAGTTTGGCTTTGTCAAGTGGAGGTCATGTCTGCTAAATTTGGTTGATTTATTTTATACAGTCACCAAACCCATGGACAAGGGTAAGACGGTGCACACTGCCTACCCTGACCTGGCCATAGCTATTGACACTATTCACCACTTGGGCATAAGAGATAAACTCTCTCAATTAGGCATCAATCCATATGCTATGAGATGCATAGCAAACTGGCTCACTGATAGAACCCATAAAACAAACTACTCCTGTGACCAAAATTCACCAAAAAACACCTCAGGAGTCAGATGAAAATGCTGCAAATTTTATTGTACAAGCTTCTGGTACCTTGGCTAAAAAGCCTTCAAGGAATAACTTTCTCATAAAGCTGCAGCTCTTTTAAACACCATGAATAAAGTGCCCACTTAAACCAATTATCCTAGTAATATTCAATTAAATCCCACATACCCAAAATTCAGACATACTTTTACCAGCGACAAGAATGAAAAAATAGCAATAATATAACAGTTTTAGAATGACAGTATTCTTAACATCCATTATTTTGACCTACAAAATACAAAATATTAAATATAAACATATTCAATGACCTAACATCGTTTTACATCATTTTATATCATTTTTGCATACCCAAATTTACATCCAAATTCATCCCCTGAGGATGCATGGTCCCTAGATTCACAGTAAGTTTAATTTCCACCTTAATAATTTATGTGTAAATTCACCCCCATGACATCCTCACAAAAGGGCCTTGCCAATATACTAAAAAAGAAACCATCAATATTACCACCATGAGAAAAGCAAAAATGCTGGGCAACTGCCTATCTAATCTAGAATACCTTATATCTCCCAAATGTTCCAAAATTCTTAGTTTGACTTTCCTTTTTGTCTGACCAATATACCATTTGGTTGGAAAATACCTGCAGTCTAGAATGTATACAACTCCACAAGAATCACATTTAAATTGACCTTTCACCGAAAACTTCCTTCCATTGATGTGTGCCATGAAGATTTCTGATTTTATTACACATTTTGCATTTTACACAAGGAAATGAGCCTGCTTCCCCCTTAAATTCTTTCTGTATCTTCAGACTCAGCAATTCCTTCAAACTGCTGAATCTCCCATATGAAAAAGTAACTTAATTTGGGAAACAAACTGCCCACCACATCATCCCTGCTAATTATTGGCCACAATTTATTCACAAGTCCCCATAGGGTATCCAAAAATAGGGAAAACTTTGTCAAAAAAATACATCATCTTTTTCCTCCAACGCACATCGTTCACTTCCCAAATTCTTATAATTATTAACACCATTCACATATCTCTTCCCATTAACTTTATTCATGTCCACCTGTATATGAACCCATGGATACCTCCTCTTGAGCAACCTGTTTTTCACTTCAAGAAACTCCAACTCCAAAATATGTTTAGGTGCCCCATTCAACCAAAGTCTAAGTACTGGCTTCATCCCAGCTGAGTGGAGGATAGCCACTGTCATCCCTTTACACAAAAGGGAAATTATAGAAACATCAGCCTAACTAGCCTGATCTGCAAAGCCATGGAACAGATTACCATAGACCTCATTAGCAAGGACATTGGCAACCAAACACTCGATCCCACACAGTTTGGCTTTGTCAAGGGAAGGTCATGTCTGCTAAATTTGGTTGACTTATTTGAGACAGTCACCAAAGCCATGGACAAGGGGAAGACAGTGCACACCGCCTACCCTAACCTGGCCAAAGCTATTGACACTATTCCCCACTTGGGCATAATAGATAAACACTCTCAACTAGGCATCAAACCATATGTTATCAGATGGGTAGCAAACTGGCTGACTGATAGAACCCACCTAGTCAAAATAGGGGAAGCCACCTCAAGTAGTAGACCTGTAACAAGTGGCGTACCCCAGAGTTCGGTCTTGGGGCCTCTGCTATTTGGAATATACTTTTCTGAGGTGCAGGTCAAAACTAGTGGGTCATGGCTGAGCAAGTTTGCAGATTACTGCAAGCTGGATGCTGTCATCAGTTCCTCTAGTGATGTGGACATCCTCCAAGAGGTTCTCATTCAGACAAATAACTGGTGCCAGAAACATGGCCTCAAGCTGAATACCAAAAAATGCGTCATCCCCTTTGGGGAGAGTGATGTCCCCAGAAATTATCACATTAATAACTACGTCCTAAGCACACAATCAGTTGTGAGGGATTTGGGCACCCCAGTTGATAGCAACCTGACTTTTGACCACCATGTTGCTACTGTTGTATAGAAAGTCTTCTACATGGCCCACCTCATAGGTAAGGGTGTCTCATTAAGGGACAAGTAGGTCATAACATCCCTGTACTCTTCCCTTATAAGGCCCATTATTAAGTACAATGCCCCTTTTGGCATGTACCTCGCAAAGCACATGCAGCAGCTGGAGGAACCACTGAGGTTCCTCACCAGGAGAATCCAGGTCCTTAAACATCTACCATACACAGATAGGCTAAAAGCCCTATCCCTCTACTCAGTTGCATACAGATTCCTCAGAGGTGACCTCTGTCTGGCATACAGGATGATCACGGATCCCACCTTGATGGGACTGCTGTATATCTGCAAGTCAAGCTCCACTTGAGTAACTCACACGCACAGCCTCAACCTGGTCTGTGACATCAACAGGACTTGTTAGCGGAACAGATTTGTGTCCCAGAGACTTCCCCATCTATGGAATAGACTCCATCTCCATGTCAAGCAGAGTACCTCTTTACTCCTTTTTAATCGCAGCCTCAATAACAGGATGGGAAACAGAAAATATACCCTTGGGATTCCACCTATGTCCCTGCTAGACAGGGACATCAGGTGTTGGCTTGTCTAAACATGGGCTAAACTCTTGGCTAGGCTTATAAGGGCCTCAGGACTAATAGCCTAGTAACCTCCTATGATCCTATGATCCTATAAGAGTAGATTTAGTCATCAGAGTGAAAACAGAACTAAATAATATAAGACCCAGAGATCCACTTGTTATATTTAATAAAAGCAGGATTAGGAAAAGGGACAATTATTTATCTCAACATATTCTGTACTTATGGAATAAGTTACCAGTGAACATGCATACAGCAACAAAATTTAGTGTTTTTTAAACATAGGATACAGGAATTTGATAGTATATGCAGAGGGGAATGCAATGCAAAATTGAAGGTACAGACTAAAACTGAATAGAGATAAGGCAGTTGTAATGCCAGTAAATAGGGAAATCAGAAGAAGCTGAAAACTGATATAAAAGGGAACATAGCAGAACAGGTTAATAGTTTCAAGTATCTGAGAGATGGTTGAGGAGAAGGGAAATCTGAATGAGGAGGTCAAAGCTAGAATTAGGGAGCTAAAACCAACTGCCACAGAGTTTCATGGGTACTGAATTATAAAAGAATGTGAAGGAAGCCGAAAAGTAAGGTGTGCAAAACAATAGTGTGACCAGTACTGCTGTATGGTACAGAGGCATGGGCT
This sequence comes from Protopterus annectens, assembly GCF_019279795.1. NCBI lineage: Eukaryota > Metazoa > Chordata > Ceratodontiformes > Protopteridae > Protopterus > Protopterus annectens. Next base: position 117,964,847 of record NC_056726.1, on the reverse strand, counting down.
CTGAAGGCAGACAGGAAGCTAGAGGTGATGGATATGAAGTGCTTTAGATGGGTGGTAGGATGCACACTGTGAGACAGACAAAGAAATTAGGGTTTCAGAGCAGAAGCCCAAGTAGCTCTAATTGCAGAGAAGGTCAAAGAGAGCAGATTACAGTGGTTTGGGCATGTGCAGGAAAGCAGAAGACAATCTGGAGAAGAAGATGCAGGACAGACAGAAAGAAGGCAAGACGAAATGACTGCATCCATCAAAGTGATGGGTGTATTGTGTGAGATAAGTCCTTTAACTGTCAGGCATGACTGAAGAAGTATGGAAAGCGGAACTGATTTGAGTGAGATGGCAACAGCTAGTGTAACACTGATCCCAAGTAAAAAAACAGGAAAAGGGAGATGATGATGATGATGATGCAGACGACGAGATAGCATATGTATGGGTTAAAGGAGTCTGCACTGTTTGAAGGCCTTGTGACATAAATGCAAAATGACCCAAACTATGAAACTATGAAGCTATGCTGTGTTTTATGAATGGCAGGCTTTGACATATCAATTCTCATTTCTGCCTCGCTCATAGCATTGCTGTGAAACCACAGTTGCTATACCAGTAACACCAGCTGTGCCAATAGAAGTAGAGATGAAGGTACAGCAATTTTAACCTTAAAGGAAAAGTGAAAGACAAAAATAAAGAATTTATACTAGCGTCCTTAGCAATATATATTCTAGACAGTACAGATACATAAAACAAAAAAAAAATGTGCCTAACGTGGGTCAGCATAGGGGCACATTGGTTAACATTGTTACATCAGAAAGCTTGGTTTACTACTTCAGTTGTTGGCTAGAAAGCCTTCTGTGTGGAGCCTACATTTCAATCTTGGCCCATATGAGTTGTTGATAGGTGTACAGGTTTATTCCCACATCTCAAAGATAAATCATAGGTAAACTGAGAAGCTTCAAAACTGCCTGCATGTGTACTTACCAGCGTTGTATAATTTCAGAGGGAGTGTCTTGCAATAGACCACTGTTCTGTTCAGGATGCATTTCTCTGCTTTGGGCACCAAGTGTCAGGTCTCAGCTCCACAGAAACTATGAATTTAATTAAGTGGGCAATCAGATAATGGATGAATGAATGAATGAATGAATGAATGAATGAATGAATGAATGAATGAGTGCTCATTTAGACATGCTTTGTCTTGCTTTCCTTTTTTGTAAAGTATTCATTTTGGTTTAGTACATGAAAACTTGTATGCAAAGGGACTTCATATATAGCAAGCTGTTGGTAGCAAGCTGTGGCATAGTCTCTCTCCTAAAATATATTAATGGTATACATAAATGGTGCATGCATTACCAAGAAAAACAAGTAGGGAACACGGAACCTGCAGAGTAAAGGTTTTCTGCATTCTAGATGTTGAAGATTCTCATCTCCTGTAGAAAGAAAGAGTTAAACACCAAGTGTCACAATTAGCTGAAGCAACAACAATGCAGAGGAGTGTTAAGATCTCCAATAGAGCTGGCGTACTCCATATGGAAAGAGAAAAGTCAAATACAGCACAGTCTTTGGTCAAGCTAAATAGATAGTGAACAAGCTATATGATTATATTAAACACATTGAGAAATTGACTAGAGAAACTGAAACAGTGCTAACCAAGCATTCAGCTGTATCTCTGAATCTGCAGAAGAGACCAGAGAAACCACACCACACAAGACAAATATTCAGGTCAGACTGGAGCAGTTGGGGTAAGAATGTTTGATTTTCAAGGCCAGGTTAACCATAAAAACATCAGGCTAAAGGGGGTCCCTGAAACAAAGCAGATGAATCTGTTATCATTAATGAAAAAGTTAGTGTGTTGTTAAACTGGTCCAAGAGCATTGAATAATCTTTACGTATCTGTGAATTCCCAGACTAAGAATACCACCCTTAGAAGTAACAACATTTGAACGGCGGGGAGAAATAAGCAGTTAGGTATTGATTTGGTTTATGTAAGGTTGCTAGCTTTTGGTTAGTGCAAAATAGACTACAAAATCTATATGCTTTCAAATTTAAGGTGACAATGAGAAAATATCTATCATTTTACTGATAACTTTATTTGAGTGGTTAAAAATGTTGTCTTAAAATCAGTGCTGCAGTTTTGTATTCCACTGGGTATAAAAATATTAGTTTAGTTTCCTTAGTATTTATTAATAGATTACAGTCTTTTGACAATTGCTCAAGTTGATTGATGTACTTTGTAATCACATGAAGATGGTTCAGGGATAAGGCCATATGTAATAATATTGAAACAGCATATTTCCAAGGCACATGATACTGTTGTGTGTATGCTGTTCATTAAAAATATTAAATAGAAATTAAAGAAATATTCCTTCTCATAGAAAGCTTACTTGCTGGTTTATACCCTACAAATATCAATGATTTTTGGTATTTCTCTTAATCTTAGTTCAGAAATGTGTTATTCCAAGGAAATAAAAATCAATGAATATTACATTCACTAAATAACGTCACCTATTAGAGCAACAGATTTCTGGAAATGCACATTTGTACACATGCTCTTAGTCTATCAGGTTTCTAAAAGAAGTATAAAAATATGTGTGAATCATAAAGCAGTATTCCTTATCCATCGCATTTGTAAATATTTGTCCTTGATTTTTGTGAACAATGCTGAAACATATGTTCCAGTGATCTAAGGTACAGGCTCAATGTTTGAAAATAACTTCACCTTATATACCTCTGCTGAAAAAGTGTTGAAAATAACATTCATCTTCAACAAGGAGTTCAATTTATCAACTCAGGAAGTTTTCTGTATCATCATTGGTGGGATACAAGTTGTTAGAGAAATTCTGAATTTTCGGCTTGAACCCTGAGAGAGAGATGATGGTGTGGTCATTACGGGCAATAGGCTATGTAACTGCTGCAAGGTCATGTTATAAAAGGGAGACTATAATGGGAGGTCTCACCCCTTCCAGCCTAGCTAAATAAGAAACTTTAATAATCACTATCAAAGGTATCAGTCAAAAAGCAAAATGCATACTACATACTTGGAGATAGGAAAGGCTGACAGTGAAATGTCTGCAGATGGTACCAATATAGAATTTACCAAAGTCTGTGACATGGTAACAAAGCAGCAATTGGTAGGAAATCAGTTCTTCTTGAGTTTAGGGTGGGGGGGGGTAAGGAGATAGCATCATGGAAACTGGAAAAACATACTGAATAGTGCTTGCAGCAAACATGACATGAATACAGCCGCATTGCAGTAGCACAGGCTTTGGGCCTTGGGACCACTATGCTTCTGTGTGTTAGCCTGTGAAATATCTGTGTGACTGTTGAAAATAATTTGCATATTCACTTGTGTCCCAATTGAGGTGGCTAACAGTCAACATTTCAACTAGTAGCACACTTGTCATTGATGCCTGAAGATCAGAAAGCTTTTGATTCTATTCCCATATAGGAGCTTCAGTTCATTTGCTCTGGCGGTTTGCATAGAGGATTCAGGATATTATCTGTTAACAAGCAGCTTCCTCTAGTCCAGGGTTTGATTCCCTTTGCATTCGGTTATCTATTGTGTGACTCTGAGTAAGTCACTTAACCAGAGAGTTCTTGTCACTTAACCAGCTATGACAATTGAGAAATTAGGCTTGATTCTACAGTGGTTTCCTGGACAGAATGCCAAGTAATTACCTATGAATCTATGAAATAAGGGTATGTGTCTAAGAAAGAATTTGGGAAAGCAGACAAAAGTTGGTAACATGCGACAACTGAGGTTCAGTTTGTAGAAAGAGTACTGCATCCAAACCATCACATTGGTGTTCAATATAATGCAAGTCATGATGACATCACTGTCAGTATAATGCAAGTCATGATGACATCACTGCCACAAAGGGATTTCCAGGTATTTGTTACACCTGGATGGCACTTTCAGAGCAACGTTAGGGTCCACATGGCTCTATGAGACTAAGTCAGACAGAACGTGTTAATGTACAGATGGGGTAGACTGATTTGATGCGTAGTACAAAGGGAATTCTTGGTGGTACCTCCAGAGGCTATTCGTCAGGTAATAAAGGTGTGATGGTGCAAGGCTGTTGTTACTTTCTAAGGATGATTTTGATCATGTGAGCATATTTCATTGTCTACTGTCTGATGCTGATTAACCATAACCATACGCATGAACTGTAGTACAGTAAAAAAATTGTACAAATAAGGTTGCTGCATAGTGTAACCTTGCAACTGTATGAATTCAGCTACTATCCAATCTGAAGCCAGGTGCCTTATTTATCATTATACTAGACCACATAGCCAACCACATTTCCTGCTGATGGTCATTGTAGGACTTGAACTTATAATCCTAGATCTAAGGTCAGATGTAAATTCACAAAGGCAAAGACCAGCGGTCAGGTTGTATCTAGTAAGCCACCATGCTGTACAGACAATATTGTCCCTGGGTGGGTTCAAACCAACCTTTCGGTGAACAGGCAAAAGTATTAACTGACCATATTACAGAAGCATACTGAAAGTTGTCCTGACCATATCACAGAAACATACTGAAGGTTGAGTTCAGTGTGCCTCTGTTTTTGATAATGTTGCTGCACTGTCTGAGCAAGTACAAGCAATAGACAAAACTACCTGTGAAACCTGGAATTTTATTGGGTTCATTGCATGAAGAGGAGCAAAGGGAACATGTTTATTTATATAAAACAAATACTGCAGTGATGGCTGATCTGAAAGACATATTCTACATAATGTGGATGACTATATTTTGAAAAACTTAAGGAACTGGAAGCAGGAAGATTCTAATGAATGATTATTGCATAGTGAGTTAGTAATAATTCAGAGAAGTGAAAAAATCACACCCAATGTATTACCAACAATTTCATTATTCATTATTGAGTATCATAAAGACTTGGAATTGACTTCAGATTTCAAAGAATAAAAATTACATGAAGCAAATATAAATTCAAATATTGTAACATGCAAATGGCAAAAAATCAGCCAGAAATTAAGTACTTTGGATTAAAAATGAATAAAGACAGCTTCGACTCTCTGATGTAGTTTTGTGAGCAAGAGAACTATTCATCATACATATAGTAAAATAATTACATACTGAGCACACAGCAGGAAATGAACTTTTGGCAGCTTGCCAAGCAACCTCCTAGTTTGAGCTATCATTTACCTAGGAAGACAGGTTAATTAACTCCAGGTGTTTGCTTCGTAAGCAAAGGAAATGTGTTTGGGAAGGAGAGAAGATTTTCAGAACTACAACTGAAGCGCACTTCTCAACTGTCCATGATTTAACAGAATATCCCTGATTTTTCTTCCTATTTCCAGTCTCTCCCTCATAAAATCAGTAGATCTCTAGCAAATCATTCAGGATTGCAGTCACTAAATAATGGCAGACATTTGAGTATCAGACTTCATATTCTTCAGAAAATGTGAGCTAGTATAAAACTTATTATTCTGCAAACTTTCATAGCATATGTAACCAATATTGAAAATCTGCCTTTGATTTTGGACATTTATCCTTTATATCCCTTATGTTTGTTTTTCACTTTTTCCCCTAAGTCTTGCGCTAAGAGGGTGAGAGGTATGAAATGAGGCATAGCAAAAGAAGGTAAATTAGCATTTTTAAGAGCAACACTGAAATACAGTTAAAAGCTTAATTTAGTAGAAAAAAATCAGTAGACATCATCATTAAAACACAAGAAATGGCCCCTTTACTTTGTACATACATGTTATAGGTATGGAGACACAGCAAGAGCCTTATATTCCTCCAGTGGTGTAAAGGGATAAAGCCCAGACTACAGCTCAGGTGACCCAGGTTCAAGTAAGGGCTCAAGCACCAGGCAGAATAACAAGGAGGATGAGCATAGCTATCGTGTGGGAGAGGGTTCATGCAGACTAAAGGTAGACTCCTCACTGGACCCTTGATAGAGTCCAGGGCTTAGACAGATCACCATGTTAGATGAGTAGGTAGATCACGGAATGGCTGCTCGAGGGCATGGTGGTAGGTGTGGCCTCAGTAATTATGCCTAATAGTCTATCCAGTCCTCAGGCGGGATATGCTAGCACATGGGGTGTAGAACAATTGATCAAGCCAAGCCAGCCTCTGTGGCCAGCAATGGTGGCTTCTCTCTTATTTTCCTACTGGTAGGAGAATCAATTGCTAACCTGAGGGTGGGGAACTCTTGCCTGGCAGCGTTAAACTGCTGGGGAAGCAGTATGGAGGTAAGGGGTACCTTAGTGGGAGCAACTCTACTGTAGTGATATGAATAACTCCAAGGAGGATAACAGAAATGCAAAAAAACATAAATAATGCAACAACAGCTATAGAAATAATCTATTTAAATGACAACATTTCCATGGGACATGCAGTGGATTCTGAGATATCAACAAGTTGACTAAAGAGCCCATGTGAGCACAGCATAGCATATACAAAAAACAGTGTTGCAGGGTTGGGGGGGGGGGGGCTTGAACTGTCGAAAATATCAAGATATTATGAAATAATCATGATTTTACAGTTCTTTGATGCAGCTTCCCTTTAATAACTAGTATCACTGTTTTTTTTTAAACAGGGCTGTTCACAATATCTGTCACAGTTTCTCAAGAACTTCACAATTAGCAAAGATTCCTTCTGCAGAGCCTTGTGCTTGCTACCTGTTTCATATCTAGATTTACTGTGTCTCACAATAAACTAATCCTTGGAACACAGTCACAGCAGCTTGTAAATAACAATTTTACAATCTCCTGTGACTGTGTACCAATGATTAGTTTATTGGAACACAGTCACAGCAGCTTGTAAATAAAATTTTTACAGCTGAGTATTTTACAGCCTAATGTGACAATTAAAACAAAGTGTTTTTGAGGGGGTGGCAGGTTCTCTGTGCCCCTCACACTGTCTTTTCTTTATTATTCTCTCACCAAAGTCACTGCTCTTCAGAGGAAAAACACTCACTAACAGGAAACAAAATATTTTCCTCACTCTTGCTCCAAGTTGTAGCAATCTCAGACTACCAGCAACTTGCTATGATACAAGTACTTGCAGTCTAACTAAAATGAGCAGTGAAACACAACCTGAGCCAACATGGGAAGTGTGAGCTGAGCTCAGATATTCCAAGCAAGTGAGTGTAAATTTTTACATCTATATACTTCTATACTTGTGTGATGCCCCTACACTGGCCCACTAATCAAGAAGCCTCAATCCTCACCACTGGCAACAGTGAAGGACTTACACAATGGGAGGATGACAAGTACACACACAGTAAAGTACAATTTCCCTTAAGAGCACACAGAGATCACAGTCAGTCTGGGGCTGGTTTCCTCCCTCTTTCTCCAGATCCCCAATAAGACACCCCACTGGCACAGCTATAAGGTTAAGATCTCAGCTGAGTGGTCAAGCCAAGACCTCCAGCACCTTTTCTGTCCAACCAGTGCTTCGTGTCTCTGCCCAAGTAGCTCACACTTACACACACACACACACACACACACACACACACACACACACACACACACACACACACACACACACACACACACACACAAACACACACACACACACACTGAGATTTGAATTATATACAAACACACAGACACTCCTGGGGAAGGCTGGCACAGGTTTACTAGCTATGCCCCCTTCTGCCCAGACTATAAGGTAGTTATCACTGCCACCGACCCCTCTTTATCAGCTACTTAAGGCCCTTACAAAGGGTAACCAATCCTACTGTGTAATGTTACTATTATCCAAATTGTAAGTGTGACCAAGACCAAGGCTATTTAGGAGTGTCTTGTACAGTGTCACCAAATACATATGCCAGTACCCGAAGAGCTTAAATATGTCTCACAAATATCAGCCACAAAGATAGGTTTAAATATATGTAATAATAAATAATAAAAGAACAAGACAATACTCAGAAAACAAACACAGTTACTTCAGAGTTCAAAATCACAGGAATATTTTAAAACAGGACAGTCTCAAATAAATACAGAAAACATCTAAAGTAATCTTTACTATATTCCTATCTATATCTAAAAGAGATACTATGCCCTAAGTCTTACTTACAGACAACACACAGGCAGAAGTGCTGAAGATGGATGTTTCCAGGTCAAAGATAAAATACAAAATGCACTATCTCTCTCTGAGAGAGTTCTTAAATTAATATCAGACATTACTGCTGGGTCACCTTGACTGACATCACTCTTTTTCACCTGCCTTCAGTTCCCAAGCTAACAGAAACTAACATCTCTGTGTTAAAAATACACATCTCTCAGATGTTTGATGAGAACTGGAAGTTGTAAAACAATTAAACACTTTTACATTTTAGACCTAGTAATTATTTCTGTTTCAAGACAATAGAAAAATGTCTAGCTCTAGACATTGTGTCTGATTCACTGAAACTAAGAGATAACACAATTGTAAAACAATTTCAACTTATTTTCTTAAAGTTTTGCAAGTTAGCTATGTATATTCCAGCTTCTACTATTAAAACATACATTTGCACAGGTATATAGTTTATATACATTTCTGTTCTTTTCCAGTAGGGTACACTGTGGACACATCCTTGAACCGCAGTACTGTACAAACCCTGCTCAGCACACACTTTTTTACCAGTAGTTTAATATACACATAATGTATACTTCTCTTATATTTGTAAGACAAGCATATAAATCATATTAATATTCACAAATAACATGATTATTTACAAAATTCCAGATAGCTGGACTGACTATGTCATGACTTGCATTCAACTTATGCATGGGGATAATATTACATGATTATCTTCTACATGGTATTGTTCAGGGATTGCTTTTATATATTGATTTTGCAATCCATTTTTTTAATTGTTTAGAGATGCTCGGCTATGTACCCATGAACAACGCTTTCCCTTTGTATAATTTCCATAAAAGTTTCAGAGGTGTTTTGTATCAGCTAGCATCTCACTTCTTTTTAGGCTTTCCCTATCATGCTGCATTTTTTTAGCTTAATTAAAGTTTCATCTTCAAGCATGATATTGCACATTGGCATTAATTTGTAGCTTGTTGCTGACAAACTGTGCTTCTCTATGTGGGCCTTCTTCAGTAGTAGCTTAAAGATAAGCTCTGGAAACTACATGTGCACTGTATGCTTTTCTTTTTTAATTTCACTGTGACATTTTTGCAATCAGTTTTGCAGTGCAACACTGTTTTTGTTTTTCAGTATGAGCCTCTGTAGTTTATGATTAGTCCCTGCTAGGTTTCTGTTGCATATTCAAGAACCAGAACCATGGTCCTCAGAAATGTAAGAATTTAAGTGTGATTTGTTGTATATCTGAATAATTCCTCTTTTCAATATAGAGTTCAATACAGAGTTAGTGCACTCTTCCCATCCCCCCAACACTGCCAGGTACTTTTAACGTTTAACCATAAGCTTTGCATTTCCTCACTGTTTTACAAGGATTGTAATTTTTAACTGAAATTATTAAGTCTCTAACTTGCAGTATGTCACCATCTCTTTTAAAAACTGATTTCTGTAGATAAACTGATGAAATATCTGTAAACCAAATTTTTTCATATCATATTATTTTAGAGCAGGTGTCTGTATTAATTTTGCTTAAGAGCAGAAGTGTGTGTTTTTGTTTCTGTCATAGTTCCCTGCCACATTATATGTCCTTTAGTGGACCAGCATAATGGTATGATATATGCTTAAATATTTGCTCCATACTAAAAGCCCCCTGACCAATCTAAACAGGCAATATTTCAAAATCTAAATTTGAAGAAAAAAATCACTTCTCAGGCAAAGGACAACCGCAAAGCTTTCCACATCTGTGTCTGTAACCTCAGGGGAAATGCACAACAATGAACAGAACTTGTTGTAAATGGCATCACCCACACTGAACCGGAGGCCACTGCTGATTTTTTGGCTGACGGGTTCAGCTCAAATTTCTATACCCATTCTCCCCAGATAATCCAAAGAAAATACCACAGACCACAATCCCCCCAACCATAACTAGGGAACAGGCATCAATGCACTTTCTATTCTGCATCGATGGGTACCAATAACATCCTTGGATGCTTAATAAATAGCATGAAATATGACCTCTCTGGTCTATAGGTTTATAGGTTCACAAGTGCTTACTAGGCTAACGACCACAAGGGCCTTTTTAAACCTAGCCATGCATCCCAAATCTCTGATGCTTACTAGTCTAACGACCACAAGGGCCTTTTTAAGCCTAGCCATGTATCCCAAATCTTTGACAAGTTCTGACACCCTTAATAAGTGTAAGCATGGGCCTGGGAGATGAACCATTTACAGATTACCTGTTTGCATCAGAGACATAGGTGCCAAACCAGGGATGAATTTCCGGTTTCCCATCCAATTGTCCAAGTTGCACTTGAATTGGATTAGGGAGGAATTCTGCTTCACATGAATGGGGAGCCTGTTCCATAGACAGGATAGTCTCTGGGATACATACCTATCTGTCCAGCAGGTCCTATTTATATCACAGGCAACGTTTAAGTCTTTAGAACGGGTAATTCTGATACTGTTTGTTTTGTGGATATGCAGGAGGTCCAGCAGAGTGGGGTCTGACAATGCCCTGTATGCCAGGCATACTGTACATCTCCCCTCAAAAGCCTGTAGGAGACAGAATACAGGGGGTAGGGCCTTGAGGTGGTCTGCATAGGACATATTACTTACACCCTGTATTCTTTTAATGAGGAACATCTTTAGGCGTTTCAGTTGTTGGATATGCCTGGTTAGGTACATACCAAAGGGGGCATTGTACTCAATGATAGGTCTGATGAATGCTGAATACAGTGGAACAGTGACTGCCTTGAACTTAGATGCCATACCTTGGTTTATAAGTTGCACAATATAGAATGATTTCCTCACCACTGTAGACATGTGATGATCAAAGGCTAGATTACTATCTATGTGGGTCCTTAACTCCCATACTACTGGATCAACTCTAAGGGGTGTGTTCTCAAAATGATAGTTACCAGGGATGGATGAATTCCCAAAAGGATAGTATTATGCATTTCTTGGCATTTAGTTGTACTCCATGACTCTTGACACCAGTTGTTTGTATGTGTCAGCCCCTCCTGGAGAACATTTGTGCCAGTGTGAGATTTAATGACAGCTCCTAATTTGCAATCATCTGCAAATTTAGTCAGCCAGAGACCGCTGACATTGGCCTTGACTTCTGAGAAGTAAATGCCAAAACAGAGCGGTCCAAGGACTGATCCTTGAGGGACTCCACTTGTGACTGGCCTTTTTTAAGAGGTAGACTCCTCATTTCTAACTTCATGGGTCCTGTCTGAATTCTACTTGAATCACTTTTCATCTGGAGCCTATAGTCAGGTTTTTTGCCCAAGAAATTGAAGATGGCTACAGTCATTCCCTTGCACAAAGGAGGTCTAACCACTGATTTAGGTAACTACAGGCCTATAAGTCTAACCAGCCTCATATGTAAGACCACGGAACGAATCATCATGGACATGAAAAATTAGGACATAATAACTTACAAACTCTGGACCCATCAATGTTCAGCTTTGTTAAAGGAAGGTCATGCCTATTAAATTTGGTGTATTTCTTTGAGAGAGTCACCAAAGCAATGGATGAAGGCAAAACTGTGCACACAGCTTACCTCAATCTGGCCAAGGCTTTTGATAGAATACCACACTCATGTGTTATAGATAAGCTCACTAATTTAGGTATAAACCCTTGTATCACCCACTGGATAGGCAACTGGCTCACTGATAGAACCCAGGAGGTCAAAATAGGTGAAGCCATCTCTACCAAAAGGCCAGTCACTAGCAGACTTTCCCAGGACTCAGTAGTGGGCATGCTACTTTTTGGCATCTGTTTCTCTGAAGTTGAAGAAAATGCTGACGGTTTATAGCTGACTAAGTTTGCAGATGACTGCAAGCTGGGGGTTAACATTGACACTTCTGTAGTAGCAATGATGGGAGCAGTCATTTTTAAAAGTCTTGTAGGAGGTTGCCTGTTACTAAAGACCTAGTACTCTTGAGAAGATTATTGACAAAGGAGGTATGAACTATTAGAAGAGGAAGAAAAGGATATCTGTAAGTGCCTGATATGCACTTTGTAATAGAATGGAACTGGAGTTGAACTTTTATCAGAAATGAGAAAGTGTTTTGAAAAGCATTTAACTACTAAGGTGTCATTCAGCTGGTGAAGGGGTGATGGACTGCTTTATTAACTAGGGTGATGGACACTAAAAACAGAGTTCCAAAATTTTTTTTTTTTGGGGGGGGGGGTTGCATATGTGCTACTTCTCCTGCTCAATAAAATTAGATGTCTTGCTTGCAGGTATGGTATTGTTTGAATTATTTTATACTGTACCAAATATGCTGAGATCAATATGTAGGCCAGTGTTAATGCATGGATACTTTTTTGGATAAGTGCATACTTACTGATGAGGACTGAGAAGAGCTGAATGAAACAGGATGCATCTTCATCTTGTGGAAGGATGTGCAAATGACACTAAATGGTGCTTGATAATTCTTGGCTGAGCAAGAACATAATGCATTTATAAATCTTGCAAGAGTGTAGACGTTTTTGTGATATTTGTATTTTATTAGGGTTATGTATGGAAAACATTGTCAGATTACCTCTAATGCATTTAGACAAAGCATGGTTAAAGACAATGCTATTATTTGGAAAGAATAAGATTCATTAGAGTACATCTTCCCTGCACCTGTGCTTATCTGTTCTATTATATTTTAAGAAGATGTGAGAGAAATCATGAAGATATAAAGAGGGATAGCCTACACTTATTATAAAAAGGGATGGGCTACACTTATTATAAAAAGGGATGGGCTATACTTATTATAAAAAGGGATGGGCCACACTTATTATAAAAAGGGATGGCCACACATTATAAAAAAAGGATGTTCATAGGGATGGGCTACACTTATAAAAAGGGATGAGCCACACTTATTATAAAAAGGGATGTTCATAGGGATGGGCTGCACATAAAAAGGGATGGGGCCACACATTATAAAAAGGGATGGGCTACACTTATTATAAAAAGGGATGGGCCACACATTATAAAAAGGGATGGGCTACACTTATAAAAAGGGATGAGGCACACTTATTATAAAAAGGGATGTTCATAGGGATGGGCTGCACATAAAAAGGGATGGGGCTACACTTATTATAAAAAGGGATGGGCCACACATTATAAAAAGGGATGTTCATAGGGATGGGCTACACTTATAAAAAGGGATGTGGCCACACTTATTATAAAAAGGGATGGGCTACACTTATTATAAAAAGGGATGGCCACACATTATAAAAAGGGATATTCATAGGGATGGGCTACACTTATAAAAAGGGATGAGGCACACTTATTATAAAAAGGGATGTTCATAGGGATGGGCTGCACATAAAAAGGGATGGGGCTACACTTATTATAAAAAGGGATGGGCTACACTTATTATAAAAAGGGATGGGCTACACTTATTATAAAAAGGGATGAGCTATGCTTATTATAAAAAGGGATGGGCTACACTTATTATAAAAAGGGATGGGCTACACTTATTATAAAAAGGGATGGGCTACACTTATTATAAAAAGGGATGGGCTACACTTATTATAAAAAGGGATGGGCTACACTTATTATAAAAAGGGATGGGCCACACATTATAAAAAGGGATGTTCATAGGGATGGGCTACACTTATAAAAAGGGATGTGGCCACACTTATTATAAAAAGGGATGGGCTACACTTATTATAAATAGGGATGGGGCTACACATTATAAAAAGAGATGGGCTATGCTTATTATAAAAAGGGATGGAGCTACACATTATAAAAAGGGATAGGTTACACTTATAAAAAGGGATGGGCTACGCTTATTATAAAAAGGGATGGGTTACATTTATTATAAAAAGGGATGAGCTATGCTTATTATAAAAAGGGATGGGCTATGCTTATTATAAAATGGGATGGGGCTACACTTATTATAAAAAGGGATGGGCTACACTTATTAATAACATGTTAATATTGAAATCTCTGAGGATTATGCCTGCTGAGTTGAGGCTTCCGATTTGCCACTTGAAGGCTTCCACCAACAATGGATTCTTCTTTCCCTGCAGAGAACAGTAAGATGCTTATCTTGATTGACTTTTAAGTGGGTACAATGGAGTCATGGTGAGGAGTGATCCCATTTTTTGGCCTTTGTCCCACTTTTGTTTATGACTTTGTCCAGATTTCTTGATCTAAGGAGTTAAGAGGTATGCTGTGACACCACCAGCTAAAAAAAGTATGTATATGCTCACAGTTGTTTCTTTATTTAAACTGGGAATCCACTGGTATAATAAGATCATCTGAATCAGGAAAGCTAGTGGTTTCTAACTGGGTGGTTTACAGCAGTTAAAGGTGACCAGCAAAAGACTAGACCAGGTGTGTGAGGCATGACATGGTGCCATAACTGCTGTGACTGATTAGTGAGGAGAAAGAGTATATATAGTATAGGAAAATGTCAGCTCTCACAGAACATGAGCTTGTGAGCACATGCTGCCATTGTGCATCTCTAGATAGCTGAGGAAGCGTGTGGAACGTATGCCATGTGACAAGGCACTAGTAGCAAAGCTCAAAAATGCTTCCACGAGGGAGGGGGTGGGTGCTCCACAGTGGATGGTAGGTAGCTCTGCAAGACCAATATGCTAGCCCACTTCCCAACACATTACTCTTGCCATGGAAGAACAAATTGGCCAGTTGGGCTACCTGAGCAGGAACAAATGGAATGCAGGGCTCCTGCCTAGCCTGGCAGTGCCTCACTTTCACCCCATGAATGAATGGACCAAGAGGATGCATGTAGAGGAGCCATCAGATTTGCCCTGTGGTTAAAAAAGTAATACAAATCTGCTGTAAGGAAGTGCAGAGAGAAAATTTTCAGAGAACAGCTCAAGGCAATCACCATGAACCATGTAGTAGCAGGGTAAGATGAGCTGAAGTCATAGCAAGATATTAATGTGTAGCCAAATGTCACATAGCCAACAGTAATACAGGATCAATTCAGTTTGAAAAAGGTGACATGCAGTCCCAGATTTGAGGAGGCAAGTATAAACTCAGCCTCCTACAAGCAGGTGCTGAGGTAAACAATAAAGCAGTGTAAGTTGCCTGGTAGTTGGGAGGTCCTCAGTACTTAAGCAGTCCTTGTTGGATACGATTATCCTGTTATTTGGCTGTTAATTCCTTTGGCTTTCCGGGAGTGGTAGCGGCTTCTCCTGGTCTGGGGTTAAGAGGTCTGATCTCTAGCTTCTCGCTTTCATCCAGTTAAAGAAAAGACAGGTACTTCATCCTCTGGACTACTTAAGTACTGAGGACCTCCCAAATGACCTATTCAATTTGGGATCAACCTATAGGCATCCTTTGAAAAAGACTGGGTGAGTACTAAAATTTGCTGCACAGGAAATTAATTACATAACATATGGAGAGGTCAAAGATTAACAATGGATAAATGGCAGCATTATAGCAATATAAGGCAGCAAAAAATACTTTTGAGACATCTTTTATCCTGGAAAGTTAGTGCAAACATTTAACCAACCTATTCTGTGGATGGAACCCAGTAACCCCCGCCTTCTGTGGTATTGTCAGTGCTACTGGGTCAACAAGGAGTCGATGGGCAGGAAGATGCCTGGTTTCTCCAAAGAACAGTTTCTATTTTCAACTAAGAAAGCACTTGGATAGTGATTTTGAACATACAAGCATAGAATGCAGTTCAAACATTCAGTTCAATGCAATTCAACCAGGAAAATAAAATAAAACCTGTTGTCTGGTGATTGAACCAATGGCTGCCTGCATTCTGACTTGTTAGCACTAGCAATATTAATTTGAGAGTGTAACTACCCACACCAATGCAATGGAAGTCTAAAGGAAATGGTGCAGATTTTGTAACACTGTTCAGTAACACCAAAGTTATGCATGAGCTTTGAAGCAGCACATACCCAGAGAGGAGATCAGCATTAGTACATGCTTTGTCAGAATGCATGGTATGACCCACTTCATACTCCAGAATGAACTGATCTATGACAGGGCAGTGACTCAACAAAGAGACAGTATGTTGTCAAAAAGAAGGCAGGGGAAGAAAAATTCAAAAACAGAAAAAGAATAAACGTGGAAAGAAAGTCTGAGGCATTTAAAGTACAGAAAACAGACTTCAGAGAAATGCCTCTGGGGCTACAATTTTGCAGAGACTGGTAGTATTTCAACAAAAACCAAAAGCAGAAACACGTGAAGCCAAAAAAGGCATACAAGCCAGCACAGGCTTCCCCAGCAGTACAGGAATAGCCTTTAAAACCCTCTTGCTACAGGTGTGGGAAGTCAGATCACTTGAAATGGAAGTGCCCAGCCAAAAGTGCCTCATGCTATTTCTGGGGACAAGAAAGACTGCAAAATCGCCAGGGAAGTGCTTACTGTGGAAGAAGATAACAGTGAAAGGAGGGGCAGAACCCTGGCCTGTCAAATTGTTTATCAGAGACGACAAAGTGAAATTCAAGACTGATACGTGGGCTGAGGTAGCAGTATCCCTACTTCATGTTTATTTACAAAGATGTGAGATCGGAACTGCTGCCAGTATCAGCTCATGCCTCCATGTAACTACTCTGTCTCTTACGCTGCTTGTACTGCCTACCGTTGAACACAGAACTCTATATCCAAGCAGTAGATTATCCCTTACTTTTGTCAAAAAATGTCTTTACATTCGTCAGACAGCTATTTGACAAAGCTATTTTTGAGATATTTTCCAAGACCGCCCCTGCACCTTGAAATTCACTTACCTAGGAGTATAGAAACTGAAAGATTACCCCATATTTAAGAACCTCCTTGACCTTCTTTAAAGATACAATCAATGGGCTTGCCTGAATAAAATTAGCTTATCACGACTTGACCAGTAATGGCAGAAATGTATCTGTTAAATAGTACTAAGAATATTTCCACAAGCGCTATACAGAATGTATATAATACCGTATACATTCCTTCTGTATAGCTATAGTTTACTGCAATTACAGCACTATATATTCTGTTTGCATGTGAATGCTCTCTGCATGGCATACCTTGTGAAGTTTTATACTGTATCATCATTCTGTTACTACCACCTTGACCTAATTTGTGGCTGAAAAGTGTCCCTGGACTAGCCCACCAATTTTTTTTTATATATCTAAGAGCCCTGCAAAGTCTTGAACCTTTTTCCTATATAGCATATCAGAGTTTCTAAAACATATAATAAATGAAATGTCACTTGGTCTGCAGATGGCATACAACCAGTCTTTTGTAAAAGAACGCAAACTGATTTCACAATTCATTTTTTTTTATAGAACCTTACCTAAAGTGGTCTTCCTGCAGTCAATTAACCCATTTTTTTGAGGGAGGGTGACAGCCAAGCATTCCTGGGCTAGGTGAGAGCTCTATGGCTCATTTGTTCTTGCCCAGGAGACCCAGTTATCCCATATATTCTCCCAGCAGTAAGAGTAGGGTGGGAGAGAGAGAGCCAGATTGCTGACCGTACATGGAAGACTACCCTATCTGTAGTAGGCTCCCCTCACTTTCTGCAGCTCTCTTAACTCTATTGCATTCTGTCACCATGGGAAGCATGCCTCAATATGGTGAATCCTTTGATACCGACATCTGCACATTGGTAGCTTGTGGCCCCTAGACCTGTGCTCCATGGATATAACATCCAGTGCTCCCCATAGGTTTAGCCCAAGTTATTGGCTGGGCTTGTAATAATATATAGGCTGATAGCCTAGTACATACCTATTAACCTATGAACCAAGTGGCAAACCAGAATTACCCCACTTCTTCCCTCCCTCCCTCTGGGTTGGCTGAGTCACCAGTATCCACTCATTCCCATCCTCTACGGCCAGCTCCTACAGAGTACCAAGCCAATATTTGAGCACAGATCAAGTATGTCACTGATTTCTCAATTTTTGATCATCTTATAATCTACATCTGAAATGTAGATATTCTGGCAAATGTTTGGCACTTGTTGTAATGAAAGTCTAAAGGGAATGGTGTACAACCAATGTCATGTATAAGCTTTGAACCTGTACATACCCTAAATGGACATCAGCATTATTAGTGAAATGTTCAAGTCATAGTCTCTTAAACAAAGAATTCATGCCGCTTTGGTCTACAAGTGATTTAGTAGCACAGAGGATGAATTCACTGACACTGGAACCTGATGAAATGGTAGGAGGAATGGAAGTAGCTGACAATTATTTCCTTCTCCGTGTTTGGGACAGGAAGGTAGTGGCTTGTTCTAGCTTTTTGGAGCAATATCAAGCAGAGTTTGATGAGATCTGTTTGACAGTGTATAGCACTTTAACCAGGAAGGATGTGACGAAACATGTATCCACAAGCCAACACTGCATGTTCTGTCCTGACAATGTGCTTGCCAAGTAATAGAGGGGTAGAGTCAGGACTGGACTAAAGAAAAAATCTTGAACCAGGCAAGGATTATGGTATTCAAAAGGAAGAGAGCTCAAAAAATGCAATTCCTCACTTTAGAGGCAATAGTGCCCATGGTGTGTTGTGGATAGAAAGGACAAGGAAACTAATGGACTGATTAAGTACTGAAGGGGGATAAATGATCCATGTGCTAAACATTCAAAAAGAAAGAAAAATATAATAGGTATCTGCTTTCCCCCATTTTGTTCTTATTGCAAATCAGTCAGTTCACAGATAAAAGCTGAACAGGTTCATAGTAAAGTATGAAGTGTGACAACACAATGTTTCACACTTTTTATCAGAAAGAACCATTAAAATGTTCAACAGAGTACTTAGCTTCTTCAATTAAAATGAACTGATATGTTTTCAAAATACCTGTCATTTTGAAACCACTCAGACAGACACCCAGTATTTTTTAAACTGGCCAGATGCCAACAAACCCAACTTGAGGCAGTTTAGAATTGCATTTTGCCGTAAATATGAAAATCATATAATACAGCTGCACTGTTAGTTGTATCTGTAGATATTGTTCTCATAATTACTTCATAGCAACACAGTATTGTACTGAGTATAATGCACACTGACCAATAAAAAATGTAATGTAGTCATTCATCTTCATTTACATTTAATGCAGCTTAGTAAGCTTAGTACAACATGAAAGTTGGATATGGTGCCATACAACGAAGACAGTCTTAAGAGAACCCTGTTGAGCCCAGTATAGTCCTGCTAATAAGAAGCCCAGAAATGCAAAAAAAAAAAAAAAAAACAACAGTATAAACCTTTTAAAGGGCTCAAAAGTATAAGCGTAATGCACACACAACTTTGACACCTTGGAATGTATTGAAACACTTCCTTAATTACTTGACAAATGAGTTAAGTGCTTTCATCCACAATGGACTTCGTCCAAACTATTTTAACACTAAATAAATACACTTTATATATAAAAATCGACCAGTCAATGAATGAAGAGGATCAATAAGATCGCTCGTATTATTCCCCTTCATAAAGGTGGAAACTCAACAGAACTTTCAAACTACCATCCTATTGCCCTTCTTTCTCCTTTAGCTAAAATCATGGAAAAATGTTTACACCAACAATTGCTCGACCACCTCCTTCTTAATGATCTACTAGCCCCTCCCAGCATGGATTTTGTCCCCCCCCCCACATGGCACTACTACTGCCCTTCTTTCCTTTACCGATCGCATAAATAAAAACAGCAATAATAACATCTTCTCATCTGCTGTCTTTATAGAGCTCTCCAAAGCATTCGACATGATTAATCATCAAATACTCTTGAATCTTCTGAAATCACTCTCACTTGATACTCTGGCGCTACAGTGGTTCAAGTCATACCTAGATAATCGAAAGCAGGCAGTCCTCTGGGAAAACACTCTATCATCCCCTCTTCCTGTCTCCCTTGGTGTCCCCAAGGATCTATCTTAGGTCCTCTATTATTCTCCATATTTATTAATGATCTTGCCTCTAATATCCCCCAAGCAGTAACCATTCAATATGCTGACAACGCCACCTTGATCTCCTCAGCCACTAACCCTACCATACTTCAATCCCTCACCCAAAGTGCCTTTCAGCTTGTAGAAAACTGGTTCTTACAGCGTTGTCTCCTCCTTAACCCAAATAAGACTAAACTACTGCTATTCACTCCCACACATAAAGCTAACACACTCCATTTCTCTATCGTATCTAAAAATGGCACAGTCATATCTCCTGACACAACAACCAAACTTTTAGGGGTTACTATCGACCATAACCTAAACTATGACACTCATATTAATTCCACTATTAAATCCATTAACACCCACACCCACCTCATCTCTACTCTCTTGTATGCATCACCTTTATATACTAACCTATCCAAAACCAACCTGAATAAATGATCTACCGCCTATAATAGTATAGCCCATTTTGCTACCAGCTCCCCTTTTGGAACTCACAACTGCTTCAACCTAAAACAACTTGGTTGGCTTGAATTGTACAATCAACTCTTATCTCAGCAACTTATTATAACACAAAAAATCCTTTACTTTCCTGAAAAAATACCAATCCTTACCAAACTTATCAGTCCCTATAAAAATCTTTCTAACCTGCGCTCATCTCACACACTTAGTATCCACACATAAATCCAATAATAAAGCAGAAGACTCAGTTTTCTCCTATGTAGTAGGGAAATGCTGGAACCAACTCCCAACAGACCTCACTACAATCTCCTCTTCCTCACTCTTCAAAAAGAAGCTAAAACTTTATCTCACAAACCACTGGCTCTGTCCATGCAGCAACCCTGACTTAAAATCTCCCTTCCTGCATACTACTAGATTACTCTTCCTAAATTATTTCACATTGTGCTATTCTCATTCTATATGCCACATAACCTGCAAATTTGAACTACTTCTCCCAGCTTCATTACCTCTCCTTCCTATCTTATTCTTAGCAAACCTCTCTGTACCCCCCCCCCTTTTTTTCTTTCTGTCTCATTGTACCATCACTAATCCCCTCTCTACTCCTTGTATTAACAAAAAAAAAAAAAACTTATTGTTGTGGATTTAATGGGATGAGATTTTTTATTGTGATTTTAACTGTTGTTGTATTCTAATTATTTTATCTGTTATTGTTAACATAACCAAACAATTTTGGATTTTCTTCATGATCACAAGTGCCCTCTAACTTTGATTTGTATTAAATAGTTTGTAATTTTTTGGAGCTTTTCTCCCCGGGCCTCTACTGAAAATGGACTTATATCCACATAGACTAGCCCGGTAAACAAATGTTAAATAAAAAAATAATTAAATAAAATAATAAAATTTATTCAGCCCCACTCTTAATTACTTTTAAAGGTAAATTATTTAAACATATGCAGTATGTTAAAAGACAAAAACTAAATAAACAAATAAATAAATAAATAAAGGATGATACATAAGTAATACAGAGAATATATACACCTAAAAACATTTAAAAAAGTTTATTTTACATCATAAAAAATCTAAAATATACTTATTTTGTTAACAATTTTGTTAGCAATCTCTCATTTGACAACCATGTGGCCAAAGTGGTTAGAAAAACATTTTATATAGCCCACCTAATCATGAAGGGATTCACATCTAGATCAGGGGAGGTCATCGTGCCTCTTTACTCGTCCCTCATCAGGCCCATAATTGAGTACAATGCCCCTTTTGGGATGTACCTTACCAGACACCTGCAGCAACTGGAAAGACCCTAAAAATACCTCACCAAGAGGATCAAAGGGCTCAAACAGATGCCATATGCTGCCCGGTTAAAGAAACTCCAGCTCTACTCAGTGGCATACCGCCTGTTCAGAGGCGATCTGTGCCTGACGTATAAAGCCATGTCCAACCTGGAATTAATGGACATGCTGCACCTCAGAAAATCCAAATCCCATCGAGCTATGTGCTCGAGAGACTTGAACCTCAGCACTGAAATAAATAGGACATGCTGGAGGGACAGATTCATAACCCAGAGGCTCCCTTCACTCTGGAATAAAATCCCAGTCCAGGTTAGGCAGAGTCCCTCATTGACTCTCTTCAAGAGGAATCTTGATGAGTGGATGGGAGATCGTAGGTTTACCCTGGGTATCACTTCTGTGTCACTGTTAGACAGAGGCACAGTATACTAACCTCGAAAAAGGGCATAGCAAAATAAATTTAAAATGGGTGGCGAAAGCCAAACACATTCTGGCTAGGCTTATAAATGCCCTAGGGCAGATAGCCAAGTATGAACCTATGAACCTATAAACCTATAATTAAAAACAGTATGCTTAATAAGCATAATATAGTTCTACCGAATAATAATTAACTACAACTTGGAAACCCCTAATTTCAACACTGCTAAAAAATGTAAAATGTTCCTTTGGACAAGTATAAATCTATATTTTGTTAATACTTGAACAGATTTCTAGATACCCCAGGGAAGGTCAATGGGAGGATGGATTTGAATATAGAGAACTGTATTGGCAGCTATCTCTCTGTGCTAACAATTCCATGGGGCTGAATGATTTTGTTTACTTTAGCGTTGAAATTAAGTGCTTTCAAACTGAAGTTAACAATTATTTGGTAAAAATATCTTATGGTCATTAAGCATACTGATTTTATTGTTAAAAAAGAAATATCTTTTAGATTTTTAGGATATAAAAGAAACTTGTTTTTTCAATGTTTATAGGTGTGTATATATATATATATATATATATATATATATATATATATATATATATATATATATATATTCTATGTATTACTTAAGTATCATCCTTTTTTTTCATTTAAAATACTGTATATGTTCAAATACTGTATCTTTAAAAGTAAATAAAAGTGGGATTGAATGAATTTTACTGGTTTCATTATCAAGTAATTAAAGAAGTGTTTCAATACATTCCAATGTACTGGAGTTGTGTGTGTATTACACTTAAGCTTTTGAGGCCTTTTAAAAGTTTTTTTTTTGTGTTTCTAGGCTTCTTATTAGCAGGACTATTTTGGATTATTTGGTCATTTTTTTTTGTCCTGCATATACCACTGTTTTTCTTGATTTGACTGAATCAAAGATAGTAAACAGACTAACACTGGACAAATACTTTACATGGGGTTCCCCATACTCCTCATAAAGAGAACTGCACCCACGCACCCTCCAGCATTCTAAAGCTGAGGTTACCAAGCCTAAGGGTAAGTTCAAAAAATTACCAATAACAGTCAAACCAGCCTATTCAATGAAAATGACTGAGCTTCAATGATTTTGCCATCAGTAAAGTAACAATATCCATAGTGGATACTTAGAATTGCCATGCCTATAAATTACCTGTAGCAGTGTACTCTTCCTGTCCTGCCATCTCCCCGATACTTCCACTCTCACTTCCATCATCTCCCAACAGGTCTTCACGGCAGGGTTTCCTTAGTCCTTCTGTCTCTTTTGACAGCTTAGTGTACTTTTAAAATATAGACAAAGTCTAGTGTGAATCTCTTCAACCTTTTAACATAGCACAGTAAAACAACATTGTATCTATATCTGTTCTGATAAATATGCACACTGGGCAAGAAAAATTTCAGACATAAAATGAATTGCAAGATAGTTCATAAAAGGTAAATAATAACTATTAGTAATATAATCCATTATATAGTGAACAGTAGTTTGGTTTATTAGAGAATTGCACAAAACAATGAGCCGTAGATCTTTTGAATCAAGTGAGGCAAACCAGACAGGAAGAAGGGAAGAAGAACAACAGTTCATCCCAGCTAGAGGCTGGAAGAACCTACATTTCAGCATTAATTCAGTCTTGTAGAATAATATCAATAAAGAGCAGGAGGCAGAGAACCTTAATAGGTATGAAGCATATATACATTACAAGTAAAGATTTGCTATCCTCACCTGACTCAGGTAAAGGCTAGTGGAAGGGCAGAGAGGCATGCAAATAATCAGTGATATATTCTAGAGAGATGGAGAACAGCTAAAATGGAGCACCACAGATGATCACACAGACTAACAACACTGCAGGAGAGAAGAGTTGAAAGGTAGTAATTCGCAGTAATTAGAGTGCTGTTTGCATAGCCGGCTTTAGGCACCAGCAAACTATGCCGTCACTGGGGGCCCCCTGTTCCTGGGGGGCCCCCAACCACAGCAAGTTATCTTACCTTGATATTTTGTAACATGTCTGTCAAACCAACAAAAGCTAGATCATCAATCTTGTATACTTAATAAACCAGGTGAATAATAATGCTTACTTATATCTCCTTTAAAATTCAACAATATCTTTGCTTATAGTAATAGTGTTTTATCAAGCAAGGGCTTTCACAATTCCATTAAATATTTTACCACTAACATAGTGTCCATGGCTTAGTTAAACCCTGCTGGTGGACATTCTCTACACTAAAACTAACAACATAGCCTGCTTTAGGTACCTGCAATACATGTGGCTGCAAAGGGCCCCCTTAATCTTCTTTCACTGTGTGAGGACCCCACAAAAGCTGCTGCTGGTTGGGGAAAATGAGGAGAAAAATGTATTAATTTCATGATTATTCTGTTTAACTTGAATAGGGCTGTGCTAGGATCCTGTTAGGATAAAGCTGATAATGGACATGAGCAAGGCAAGCACTAGAGAGATCAGCATCCCAGTGTGACCAGTGTGCGTACATCAGCCCAGTGTGACCAGTGTCCGTGCATCAGCCCAGTGTGACCAGTGTGTGTACATCAGCCCAGTGTGACCAGTGTGCGTACATCAGCCCAGTGTGACCAGTGTCCGTGCATCAGCCCAGTGTGACCAGTGTGCGTACATCAGCCCAGTGTGACCAGTGTGCGTACATCAGCCCAGTGTGACCAGTGTCCGTGCATCAGCCCAGTGTGACCAGTGTGCGTACATCAGCCCAGTGTGACCAGTGTGTGTGCATCAGCCCAGTGTGACCAGTGTGCGTGCATCAGCCCAGTGTGACCAGTGTGCGTACATCAGCCCAGTGTGACCAGTGTGTGTGCATCAGCCCAGTGTGACCAGTGTGCGTGCATCAGCCCAGTGTGACCAGTGTGCGTGCATCAGCCCAGTGTGACCAGTGTGCGTACATCAGCCCAGTGTGACCAGTGTGCGTGCATCAGCCCAGTGTGACCAGTGTGCGTGCATCAGCCCAGTGTGACCAGTGTGCGTGCATCAGCCCAGTGTGACCAGTGTGCGTACATCAGCCCAGTGTGACCAGTGTGCGTACATCAGCCCAGTGTGACCAATGTGCGTGCATACCTTGGATTTTAAGAAGAGCTAATACTTCTCATCTTCAGGGATGGTTTTCTCTTTTAGGGAGTTTTATAAATACTTGCAGAATACCAGCTACTGTAACTCACAACTTCTACACTGAAGAATTCAGCGCAATACCATTAATAGCAGAATAAAGGCTCAAAATCAGGAACACATTTTAAATATTACTCTGATTCAATGAAAAAGATAATAGAACAACACCTTTTGTATCAACATGTTTTTTTTTTTTTTTTTTGGACATTAAGTATAAAACTCTAATGTCTGGATTTATTGACTGTATGTAATCCCGAATGATTTGCAAGCAAATCAAAAAAATCAAACTTGTTACAAAACACAACAAAATTATGTGCAAAATCAGGGAAGGTGTGTGAAATCACAGTGACAGGTTTGCATTACTCCTCACTGAGGTAAATAAAAGTGACCCATTCCTGCTGCTGCTGTTTGATGACTGCTTAACAGCAGTCACTGATCTGGTGTGCTGGTACCAGTGTTGCAAAATGTATTGCTGAAATAATATATAATGTGTGTGTGTTTGTGAAAATGTTAGCGAGTTTTATCTGTGCAAACACACAATAATGCCAGGACACATACATTATTCTTCTGAGTGTCAGTAAAAACTGTAGATAATTATATTTCAAAAGTAAGTCATAAAATGTATCCCAGAACATTCAGACACTTAGATCTTCTAAGACTCTGGGGGATCCCTACTCCCCAGACTGTATAAATGGATACAGAGGGCTCTCTTAATCATTCTTGATTGTGTGGGGACCCCACAAACACTGTTGTCTGAGAAAAAAATGAAGTGAAAAAAAAATATTTTTTTTCTGATTATGCTCTTTAACCTGAGCAGGGCTGTGATATGACCCTATTAGGATAAAGCTGATAATGGCCTCTGCTCTCAACTGCACCCATTCTAAAACCAGCCCTGTTTGGCTGTTTGTGTACAGAAAGCTGCTGTAGGTTATATGGGGGAGGGGGGGTTGTGGTGTTATTCCTCACAGTCAAATCTCAGAGGTGTGCACATGAGGTCATTAAAACTTGT
>NC_056726.1:117838626-117933626 GCF_019279795.1 Protopterus annectens | reverse complement strand
CGCAACTCCATACACCATCACACACTACCACATAGTGGGGGCAACCACTGGTGGTTATAGATGCAACAAACTTCAGTAGATAAATTTTCCCTTAGTAGCTGTCCATGATCTGGCCAAGAAGTCCTTAAATTGCACTTAGCTGCTCAGAGAGCAACTCCGCTGTGCTTTTGCCCCTTAAACAGTCCCCAAACCAACAAATCTACAATAGTCTCATACAATTTAAAGAATCCCCGCTATTATAGACACTTTATAAAGCACCCCATTAATATATACCCCATTTAGAGCACCCAGTTATACCACACCCCTCTATTTTCTCTCCCCACTGTGAAAACAGGATTTAACCTAGCATTATGGATGGTCAGTGTCTCATTTCTCCTAACAGCCTGATTGACATGGGTATCCTGAGACAGTGTAGCAACTGCCTCATGTACACTGACAACCCTCTACTCCTAAATCACTCAAGTACAATTTGTGAGAGATGCATCTACACTAAGAATCTGGATCCTTGCCATAGCACTCAACCTCTTAGCACAAAAACATCTAGACCAAGCCAAAAATAATGGGAGGGACAAAGTGGCAAAAACAGGGACACATTCTAAATATTGCTCTTATAAACTTAGAATGTTGCTAGAATAAACATTATTGTGTTAACATGCATTGTCTGAAGGACATAAAATCTTAAACTCAAATGTCTGTCATTATTTAATGAATTTAGTTATCACTGATTTGCTACAAAAATCCAGAAAATCACACATTTTATGAGGAAAAGACCAAAAATATGAGGCAAAAATCCATTCTGTGAAAATCTGGACAGATGAGAGGTATGGTCCTTGTTCTCTAGCGCACAAAGCAGTAACACTGAACAGGTTGTCAGTTCATATACTACACCTCCTATGCAAACCATGCATTCAACTCATAAACCATCATAAGTGGAGGTATTCATCAGAAACCTACCTATACACCAGAGGCCTTCCAAACACAAAACATGCTACACCTAATACAGCACCTACAGAATTTAATACACATAAAAGCACAAGCTCTAGTGTCTCACCAAATAAGCCCCTAAGGCAAAGCACATCTAAGCCAATTTTTTTAGTCATAGGTGACTCCATTGTGAGATACACATGTCTTACTCACGAGGCTGGGCAAGGAGAAAGTCACTGTCAGCTGTTTATCGGGTGCCAGTGTCTGTCAGATCACACATGAACTCAAGTCTCTCAACAGCAAGTACTGTTATGACTCGGTCATAGTTCATGTCAGTCTGAATGACTTGAAATATACCTCACTGGACTACTTGAAGAGAGACATGACTGGGCTCTATGAATGTGTGTCCCAGATAGGTATGTCCCTAGCCTTGAGCAGCATTCTACCCTCACCTAGGATGATACCACAATATAAAGAAAATGATTGATTTCAACAATTGAATTAGTTTCTGGTGTCTTTCTAATACGATCCAGTTCCTGTCAGTCTGGGATGATATAGTTGATAGACCATGCTGATTTGCCAGAGATGGTCTTCACCTATCACCTCTACGCTTTCAGTTACTGGCTAAGGCACTTGCCTCCCCCATAGTGCCTTTTTTAGGCAAGGTCTCAAGAACAAATTTTTGACATGAACATATTACTTACAAATAAATTAAAGGTTATGCTGCTAAACGCTAGGAGTTTAAATCAGAAACTGCACTCTCTGGAAGCACTCCTCTCCCTGGAGGATGTTGACATCTGTGTAGTCCAGGTTTGCCAGGTTTCTAAACGGACAGGTAGGGAACCAAAAAAAAGGTCCTTCACACTAAGTGAAGACTGAAAAAAGGTCTTTCATGAGGAACAGTAGGCAGGTCTGCATTAAACAGAAGTAGCTCTGCTTTGGGATTTTTGATTGGCTTGTATGCCGTTATAAGAGCCAATCAAAAAAGTGCACAGCAGAGCCTCTTCTGTTCCATGTGGAACAGCCTGCTGTTCTGCAATGAACAGAAGTGGTTCCACTTTGTGATTTATGATTGGCCCGTATGCTGGTATACGAGCCAATCAAAAATCACAGAGAAGAGGCTGTTTCGCTGGGATTTTAACCAGCAGTGTGGGACTCAGGATTGGGCTGCTGATCTCAGGACAGTCCCACTCAAATAGGGATGTCTGGCATACCTGGTGCAGTCACAGAAACTTGGCTCTGGGAACACAATGTCTTACACACTATCAGATCGCAAAATGAACGCGTGAGAACCAAAGGAGGAAGAGTATCTATCTTTATCAAAGATAAATGCACCTCTAAATTGGTTAGACAGGAAAACACCATGAAGTTACTCCAAGTCCAACTAACTGTGGTTAAGACCTCCCTTCAAGTCTTCATTGGCTACAGGCCGCCTTCAATGAACCGTGATACCCACACTGCTTATTTGGACCTACTTGAGTCAATCAAATTACAGCTAAACACTCTAGTCATGGGTGATTTTAACTATCTCTCCACTGACTGGGAAACTTATATGAGTACCAACATGCTCACACAAAGATTCCTGGACTTTGTTAACACTAATTCCCTGGAACAAATAGTATGCAACCCCACAAGGGGCTCAAATATTCTCGACCTGGACTTCACCAACATGGGTGACCGTTGCACCACCACAAGTGTAGGACTCTCACTGGTTAAATCTGATCACAAATCATTCACATTAGAAGTAGCTATAACACCTGAACCCCTCTTAGGTGAAATCATGCTAAATAATTTCTCCAAAGATAATTATACCCTCCTAAGGGATGGCATGAATAATTTCCAAGCTCCTGTCCCACAGATGGCATTGATAACTATACTAAGGTATACACAAATGCCCTGTACAAACACTTACACAAATGTATTGACACATCTGTGCCTGATAGGATCAAAACAAGATCCACAAGAAAAAACAAGCCTCCCTGGTGGACATCTAAGTTATACAACAAGAGGAAGAAGTTGCTGTCTAAGAATAAAAAACAGAGATCCCAGTACTGGAAGAACACCCTCCTGTGCTTGAACAAACAAATAAGACAACTTGTAAAATCCTCTAAGGGCAATTTTGAAACAAATTAGCAACCATAGCTAAGGATAACCATAAGGCATTTTTCAGCTATATCTGTAACCTAAAAGGTAGGACTCAGATATGTGCTGAACTAGCTGTGGATGGCATCACACACAATAATCCTATGAAAATAGATAACCTATTAGCCAAAAGGTTTGGCAAATATTTCATCCCCCTGTCCCCTCCAAGCATTCCACAAAGCATTCCCTCTACATCTCACCCACCTTGCATCTCCAAAGAGCAAATCATTAATGTTTTCTCCAAGACCAAAAACACAGCCTGTATAGGACCAGATGACAGCCCAGGTTGCATTTTAAATGGTCTAAAACATAAGTTAGCAACTCCATTAGGTACTCTCTTCAACCACAGCCTGAGTACTGGTTTTGTCCCTGCTGAATGGAAAACAGCAGCCGTCATCCCCCTTCATAAATGGGGTACAGCAACAGACCCTGGGAAGTACAGATCCATAAGCTTAGCCAGCCTTATCTGTAAGGTCATGGAAAGAATCATCATGGACCTTATATATAAGTATATAGGTGCTCCCCAAACCCTTGATCTGAGACAGTTTGGTTTTGTCAAAGGTAGGTCATGCCTGGTAAACCTGGTGGACTTCTTCAAAACTGTCACCAGAGCCATAGACAAAGGCAAATCTGTGTATACAGCCTAACTGGATTTAGCCAAAGCCTTCAACACAATCACATATTTGAGTGTCATTGATAAACTCTCCCAGTTGAATATCAACCCTTATGTCATCAGGTGGGTTGCTAACTGGCTCATTGACAGATCACACTCAGTCAAAGGTAGGGACTTTACCTCAGCCAGCAGACCTGTCACCACTGGGGTTCCACAGGGGTCAGTGCTGGGTCCTCTATTGTTTTGGAATATACTTCTCAGAAGTTCAGGAGAAAACAAAGGGGCTGTAGCTGACTACGTTTGCTGATGGCTGCAGATTAGATTCAATCACTGAAACCCCAAACAATGTCAATATCCTTCAAGAGCGACTTACACAAGCCAGTGATTGGTGCCAAAGCCATGGACTCAAACTCAATGATAAAAAAGGCATTATCATCCTCTTCAGTAAAATCGATATCCCTGCAGGCTATCATATAAATAATAATACTCTAAGTAACATCTCAGTACTGAGAGACTTAGGAATGCAAGTTGACTGCAGCCTAAACTTTGACCACCATGTGTCTACTGTGGTAAGAAAGGCATTCTATGTCGCACACTTCATTAGCAAAGGCATTGCCTCAAGAGTGAAAGATGTCATAAAACCCCTGTATTCAAACCTTCATCAGGCCAATAACTGAGTACAATGCTCCATTTGGTATGTACCTTACCAGTCACCTTTAGCAATTTGACAGACTTCAGAGATTTCTAACCAAGAAAATTCAGAGTCTCCAGCACATGTCTTACATTGACAGACTGAAGTCATTGTCTCTGTACTCAGTAGCATACAGACTACTTAGAGGAGACCTGTGCTTGGCCTACAGAGCAATCTTGGATCCAAACTTAACTGAAATGCTACACATCCGCAAGTCAAATGAGACAAGGGTTACCCACTCCAGAGACCTTAACCTGGCCTGTGACATAAATAGGGCCTGCTGGACAGACATATATGTTTCTCAGTGGTTGCCATTCCTCTGGAATAGGCTACCAATTCACATCAAACAAAGCCCCTCTATGACACTGTTTAAGTGCTGCCCGGAGGACTGGATGGGAAATCGTAAATTCCTGCTGGAAATTTCACCTATGACCCTCCTAGATATGGGCAGTAGTTGCTAATTTAGATCTCAAGATTAGGCAATATCCTTTATATTGGGTTTCTCTAGTATTATATCAGGTACACAAGGCTAGACTTATAAGGCCTTTTGGTCAATAGCCCAGTAACTACCTTTGAACCTATGAAATGCAATTTTTGAAAAGCATTACAATGAAGGTTGGCCTGAGAAAATTATTACCAGAAAAGAAAGAAATTCAGTCTTATTTTTTTCTTTTAAGGAATAGATATTCTGTGTCTATGGCCTGATGATAAAAGCCGACAAAATAATACTTCACGCTAAAATGAGAAAATAACTGCTTGAGATGATATGCAAATCACATGAATGATGACGCCAAAGCAGCAGTAAGAGCCCTAATGTTTTAGCTGGTAATGAATCATGTAGAACAAGTAATACAGAGGTCTGCCTTCTTCAATTCATGTTCATGTCATAAGAACAATGCAAAGGAAGACATCAGCATAGCTAGTACTAAATCTTCTGAGTAGTCAAGTAGGTGCTCTAGTTCAGAGAAGTCATGTATGTGTGTCAATTATTGATCAACATTCTCTGAAATAATGAAAATGATAGACACAAGTGCAAGTATGATTACTATATTAAATTAATTATTTTTTTGAATCAGGGATGCCTTATTTTCTCATATCTGACAATGATATGCAGTACAAAAGTGAGCATTACATGATATTTGTACATAAGTGGTAGTTTCAAACATGTAACCAAAACCATGTAGCTGGGATTTTTGGAATTGTATACAAACATTTACATAACGTAGCTGCATTCTTTCAAGGCCTCATAGAAACAGACAACTGGTGCCAGAGCCATGGCCTCAAGCTAAACGGCAAAAAGTGTATAGTCATCCCCTTTGGCAAAAACAAAGTGCTCACAAATTACCACATAGGTGGTAATCCATTAAGTACAGATGAAGTAATTAGGGACCTGGGGACCCAAGTTGATAGCAATCTCTCATTTGACAACCACATGGCCAAAGTGGTTAGTAAAACATTTTATATAGCCCACCTAATCATGAAGGGATTCACATCTAGATCAGGGGAGGTCATCGTGCCTCTTTACTCATCCCTCATCAGGCCCATAATTTAGTACAATGCCCCTTTTGGGATGTACCTTACCAGACACCTGCAGCAACTGGAAAGACCCCAAAAGTACCTCACCAAGAGGATCAAAGGGCTCAAACAGATGCCATATGCTGCCCGGTTAAAGAAACTCCAGCTCTTCTCAGTGGCATACCGCCTGCTCAGAGGCGATCTGTGCCTGACGTATAAAGCCATGTCCAACCCGGAATTAATGAACATGCTGCACCTCAGAAAATCCAAATCCCATTGAGCTACGCTACCGAGAGACTTGAACCTCAGCACTGAAATAAATAGGACATGCTGGAGGGACAGATTCATAACCCAGGGGCTCCCTTCACTCTGGAATAAAATCCCAGTCCAGGTTAGGCAGAGTCCCTCATTGACTCTCTTCAAGAGGAATCTTGATGAGTGGATGGGAGATCATAGGTTTACCCCGGGTATCACTTCTGTGTCGCTGTTAGACAGAGGCACAGTATACTAACCTCGAAAAAGGGCATAGCAAAATTAATTTAAAATGGGTGGCGAAAGCCAAACACACCCTGGCTAGGCTTATAAATGCCCTAGGGCAGATAGCCTAGTATGAACCTATGAACCTATAAGTGTAGTCCCTCTTACACCAGATGGTGTATGGTTTTGATACCTTTTCATTACAAAAGATTGTGAAATGACACAATTAAGTAAAATTCCAATTAGCCAATTAGGCATTCTGGAAAAAGGCCATCAAATAAATGTTATAACTTACAATTAAAGCCGCGGCAAACATGACAGTTTTCTTTTAAATGTCAGCATAGTTTATTGCATAAAGCAAATAAATTATTCTAAAAAAACCTGTATGCCAAGGCATGTATATGCCCACGGAGAGAACTCTCAGCTCAGATGAATGATCTGAGCAAAAGCATTAGCCAAAACTATTATGATGGTTATCTCACAGTTTTGGAATATAGAATTCATCATGGCAGGGACTTTCACCCTCAACTGTTAATGGGCAGAAGGCTGAAATGCAAATTATACATTTTAGGTACATTACTGACACCGAGTAAAGGAAATGCTGAAAATAAATAATCGGAGTCAGGAATAATGACTATGAGATAAGCTACAGAAGAGAACCAGTTTCACAGGCTGACGCAACAATAAAAATAAAAAAACCATGGGAATTTCTGCAGTCCGAGCCTGAGGAAGTTGATAACACATGTAGGCAGGGATCTTATGCTGCTTGTCAACAAGCTGGAAAGTGGTATAGAAGGAATCACAACCAGTTATGTAAGACAAATACAATTAAGTGATATATACAGTACAATCAGGAGTCTCACAATCAGTAGTATTGTAAGAAAGCGGAGATTGTGAGAACTGTCATAGCAAGAAGTACAGGAAGTGACACCTAAAGTTGTTTCTTAAGACAACATGTAGTGCACCAACTGTCCCAACAAAAAATCAGGTGTCCAGTGTAAATAGTCCTGTTAAATATTTGTGATATGGCAGACCATTGAAAAAGCAAGACATATATGGACACTATGAAAGAGAAAATAATACTAAGGATTAAAACATTTCATTTATTTAAAAGATGTCTTTGAAAATGGTCAGATATTTTATTTTGATATTAATAGCCAATTAATGCCTAGTAAAGTATTAAGGTTAATTTTAAAATAATCATTGTAACATAATGTATAATATTTCCTAACATACATGCTTGTGTGCGTGTGTGTGTGTGTGTGTATATATATATATATATATATATATATATATATATATATATATATATATATATATATGCCTTTCTGTGTTGGAGGGAAGCCTTCTAGCTTATCAGTGGGAGTGGTAAGCACTAGGTAACCTGTCTACCACATAAGGAGTGATTCTGGCACAGAAATTGTAGTTACTGGCCGTTTTGGCAATCTCTTCCATCTCTCTCAACTTTCTGATTTGAAAGCCTGCATTTGCACTTGTTTCTGTCCTGTAACTCGTCTAGTGCAGATACAGATTCTTAGTTTTAGCACTTAAATTTGCTTATTCATGCTCAGCACTTGTTCAGAACTTGTAAGCACTAAATAAGTTACTAATTACTATAGCACTCAGTCTTCCTCATTACCTAGAGGAAAACAGTTTTTGTACTTACTTTTCTCACTTGCTTAGAGAAAAACAGCTTGTGTACTCACTTTCCTCACTTACCTAGAGAAAAATAGTTTTTTAATCAGGCATGTCCATGGGTCAGCTCCCAGTGTTCTCTCCTGTCTATCTGATGAATCTGGGCATCTTGAGGCAATGTAGAAATTGCCTCATGTACACAGACAACCCTCTCCTCCTACCACCCAGCACTACAACCTGTGAGAGATGCACTTATCTAGCCAAACTAGAGGTAAATCTTTCTCCAACCAAGACTGAACTCGACAGTCATGAGGAGAAGGTAAACATTTGCACCGCACTACACTCATCACATAGTCTCACTAAATCTACACCACCAAAATCCACACATAGTAACACAAAAACATTTGCAGAGGCTCTCAATAATAATCTGTCTAAGCACAGAGACCTCTAAACGCAAGCAACCTCCATACCCCAACACAACCCAAATGACACATAGCCCACAGACTCAGTGTGCCAGTCAACCACAGCCAATAAAGCAAAACAATGTACCCAACACACTAGTCATAGGTGACTCTATAGTCAGGCACACTGATGTCCCACTCACCAGGCTAAACAAGGAGAAGGTTACTGTCAGCTGCCTGTTGGGTGCCAGGATCCACCACATAACCCACGCACTCAGGTCACTCCACAACAAGTACAAATATGACTCTGTCATTGTCCATATTGGTGTAAATGACCTGAGATGTACCTCCCTGGACTACATGAAAAGAGACATGGAAGAGCTCAACAATCTTGTAGCCCAGGCAGGTATGACCCTAGCCCTGAGTAGCATTCTGCCATCGCCCCGAATGATACCGCAGTACAAGGACAAAATGATTGACTTCAACAATTGGCTAAGCTTCTGGTGTCATTCTAAGGGGATCCAGTATCTGTCTGCTTGGGATGACATGGTCGACAGACCATGATGCTGTGTCACAGATGGCCTGCACCTGTCACCCCTGGGATTCCGGATACTGGCTAAGGCTCTTGCTGCCCCTATAGTGCATTTTTTAGGCAAGGTTCAAATGACAAATTCACCACCATAACAGGAACAGGCAAGCAAAAACTGAGGGTAATGCTACTCAATGCTAGAAGTCTAAATCTCAAAATGCACTCACTCGAGGCACTCCTTAAAATGGAGAACATCGATATCTGTGCATTGACTAAGACCTGGTTCAAGGCTCCAGCGAGCACCTCTGCACTACCAGGCTATAACTCATACCACACTTTTCGGCCATGTAACCTGAACCGAAACACCAAAGGCAGAGGTGTGTCCATATTCATTAAGGATATCCACACCTCCAGGCTAGTTGCTCAGCATAATGCATCCGAGGTTATCCAAGTGCAACTAACTCTGGGCAAAACTGCAATCCAAATTGTAGCTTGCTACAGATCTCCTACCATGCCCCATGATTCCCACTCCTCTTTTCTTGATGTACTGGAAAATATTAGGGTTCAGCCAAACACCTTAATAATGGGCGACTTCAACTACCCCACCATTAACTGGGAAAACTACTCGTGTACCAACTCCTTAGCACAACACTTTCTGGAATTCATAAACTCCAATGCACTGGATCAACTTATCCAGCCCCCCCCCAGGGGCGACAATATCCTAGACCTAGTCATTACCACCATGGGTGTTCCATACCTGAAGTCAACCCCTCGTTGGTTCGATCCGACCATAAGCTAATCACCCTTGATATCCACATCCCGCCCCCACCCCCCATTAAGGAAACCACAGTAAAAAATTTCTCCAAAGCCAACTTAATGCATCTTAAGACAGAAGTGGTGAGCTCCATGACACCCATGCAGATGGACAATACAGTTACAACTGCTGAATCCTACACAAATGCACTCTATAAGCACTTACATGAGTGCATGGATCATGCTATCCCAAACAGAACCAAGACGCTATCCTTCAAAAAAGGAAGCCAATCTGGTGTTCTCCTGCCATAAACAAACTGTACAACAGAAGGAAGAAACTGTTGCAAAAGAGAGTAAAATCCCATGAGTGGAGGAGCTCCCTGGTCAGCCTCAGTAAGAAGCTGAGATTCCTTATAAGATCCTCCAAAGCTAGCTACGAAAACAAAATTGCCACTAATTCTAAGGACAACCACAAAGCATTCTATAGCTATGTCAAGAATCTCGATGGCAACACCCAGATCTGCTCTGAGTTACAGCACAAAGGCACGAAAATTACAGAACCAAGCGATATTCCCAGCATCCTGGCAGATAGGTTCAGTGCTAACTTTACCCCCCCCCCCTAAAGGGCCCATATCTATACAGAAAGAATGCAGAGTCCCTGTAATCACAACTACACAGGTAAAAGCTGCACTCTCTAAAGCCAAAAACACAGTATCCATGGGACCGGACAACATCCCGGGCTGCGTTTTACACGAACTTCAGAATGAACTGGCTCCCCACTTAAGCACCATGTTCAATAATAGCCTCACATCAGGCTTTGTGCCCACTAAATGGTGCACAGCAACAGTTATCCCACTCCACAAAGGGGGAGCCACCACTGATCCCAGGAACTATCAGCCTATTAGCCTGATGAGCCTGGTCTGCAAGGCCATGGAACGTATCATCATGGAACTCATAAACAAAGACATCGGTAACCTCCAAACTCTGGATCCCACCCAGTTCAGGTTTGTGAAAGGCAGATCATGCCTCCTGAACCTGATTGACTTCTTTGATGCAGTCACCAAAGCCGTAGATGAGGGTAAGGTGGTTCACACAGCCTATCTTTACCTCGCCAAGGCTTTCAACACCATCCCCCATTCTGGAATTATAGCTAAACTCATTAAACTAGGTATAAATCCCTACATCACAAGATGGGTTGCCAACTGGCTCACTGACAGAACCCACATTGTAAAAGTTGCAGACTCCAAATCTGACCTCAAAGCAGTGACAAGTGGAGTATCACAGGGTTCCATCCTGGGACCTCTCCTGTTTGGTATTTACTTCTCTGAAGTACAGGCTAACACAGAAGGCCTCTGGCTAACAAAGTTCGCAGTTGACTTGCAAACTAGGAGCCATAGTCAAGTCCCCAAATGATGTGGACATCCTACAGAAGGGCCTCGCTGAGACAGATGCCTAGTGTCAGAGCCATGGCCTGAAGCTCAATGCCAGAAGGTGCAGCGTCATCCCCTTTGGTAAAAACTCTGTACCCATGAACTACCACATAGGCAGCAATCTACTTAACACCGAATGTGTGATAAGAGACCTTGGGACCCAGGTGGACAGTAGTCTCTCCTTTGATAGTCACATCGCCACAGTAGTCAGGAAGTCCTTCTTCATGGCACACCTCATCATAAAAGGGTTCTCATCCAAAAAAAGAGGTCATAGTTCCCCTCTACTCGATACTCATTAGACCCATTATAGAGTACAACGCCCCTTTTGGAATGTACCTCACAAGACATCTGCAGCAGCTGGAAAGGCCACAGAAGTACCTCACAAAGAGGATTACTGGCCTCAAACAAATGCCCTTCACTGACCGCCTCAAAAAACTCCAGCTCTACTCCGTAGCATATCGCCTACTCTGAGGTGATCTCTGCCTAACATATAAAGCTATGTCAAACCCAGAGCTGTTGGACATGCTACACCTAAAGAAATCCCAATCCCTCCGAGCAACACGCTCTAGGGACCTAAACCTTGTCACCACAATAAACAGGACATGCTGGAGGGATAAATTCCTGTCCCAGAGACTTCCCATACTCTGGAATAGGCTACCCATCTATGTCAAGCAAAGTTCTTCATTAGCACTCTTCAAGAAAAATCTTGATGAGTCGACGGGAAATAGGAAATACACCCCGGGGATCACTTCAGTGTCTCTGCTCGACAGTGGCACAGGAAAATAACTTTCTTGGGTGTGTAAGCCAGGGAACCTTGTTGGCTAGGCCTACGTAGGCCCTTGGGCCAATAGCCTAGTACCTACCTATGAACGTGTATATATATATATATATATATATATATATATATATATATATATACACACACATATACATACATATATAGATATAGATATATATATATATATATATATATATATATATATATATATATATATATATAAAAAAATATATATAGATATATACACATATATATGCACATCTATCTCTCTCTCTCTCTCTGTATATATATATATGTATATATAAATCCATATGGTTCCTCTGCATTTTGTTGAATGTTTATTTAGTTGACGGATCTTAGAGGTGGGGTATTATGTAGAATATATGGGTAGCAGAACAGTAAAAATGTTGTCAAGATGTTTCAGCAAGACAGGTGGGTGGGGGTTGAAAGGGGTGGGAGTGTTCGTGTGTGTTGTGCTTGTTTGAGAGTCATAGTTAGGATCAGGAATAGGTGAGAGTATAGGTTTTGTGTCTGTGTGTGTGTGTGTGTGTGTGTGTGTGTGTGTGTGTGTGTGTGTGTGTGTGTGTGTGTGTGTGTGTGTGTATCTTAGGCTTTGGCCTAGGTTAGTTAAAGGGACGGATGCAGTGTTGTTAGTGTGCATTTGTGCATGTTTCTATGTCCAAGTGTGCCTTGTGTAGTGGCAGTGCTGTAGGAAGATTTTTTTCAAGGTACGATATAGGGCTAACGTTGGGGGAAGGGTTGGGGTTTGGGATAGGGTCAGCACCCATTCTCTGATCCTTAACCCTATATTTTACCTTAAAAGAAATCTTCTTGTAACACTGCCACTAATCATACAAATTTGAGGCTAGTATTATTGGGGGGTGAGTGTGAAAATTGGGAAAGGAAATAATTTTCCTTTCTCGATCTTTTGTAGGTTTGATAGTTACGGTGTTCGATATTATGCACTTTTGAATGTCTTAATGCCAGCATTTTACATTAAGTGCGTTAAATCAGACATAATACAAATACACAAATACACACACAGACACACACACACACACACACATATATATATATATATATATATATATATACATTACATATATATATATATATATAATTATATATATATATATATATATATATATATATATATATATATAATTATATATATATATATATATATATATATATATAAATAATTATATATATATATATATATATATATATATATGTATATCTGTGTGTGTGTATATGGTTCTACTTGACATAACCAACATGTCAGTAGACCGAATTTCAAATGACCAAGACCAGAAACTCAAAGTTTTATATGTGTGAAACTTCACAATACCAACGTTTGGAAAATTGAATGTGTGAAATGCCGACTATCCAAGTTGAGCAGAACAGGAAATCCGCTCATTTCTCACTGTAGTGAGATCTCGCAGTTGGTATCTTTAAGTTGGGGGGGTTTGGGGATGCAGTCCCCCCTGCAAAAAATGTCAAAGTAAATAATTAATAATTATTTTTCTGAAATGTAGGTTTCTGTGATAACTATTAATGTCGGTGATATAGCTACTGTCATGAATATTTAGTGGGATTTTTTTTTTTTTGCTTTGCGGGTATTGGTTGGTGGGTAGGTTTTAGGTGAGGTGAGATACGTTGTTTGGGTTTTGATAGGGTAGTGTGCTGATGCTATAGTGGTAGTGGTTAGTGTCGTAGTCTCATTTTCTGCAACCCATGCACTATATTGTAACTGTTGTTATGTATGTAGTGTGAGAATTTAACATTGTAGGAGAATATATGTAGGACATGTATTCACTGTTACTCTATTGTACTGTATTGGAGGTTGGTCGGTGTTGCACAGTTTTGGTCATATGGAAGTCAGGTTTCTGAATTGTCAGAATTTTCAGATTTCAGTTTTGTGGTCTCTGTGTTCTGAATGTTGGTTATGTAGTATTTTGGGTTTGTGAAGTAGACCCATATATATATATATATATATATATATAGATATGTATATATATATATATATATATATATATATATGTATATATATATATATATATATATATATATATGTATGTATATATATATATATATATATATATATATATATATATATATATATATATGTATATGTATGTGTATATATATATGTATATGTATAGTTCCCCTTCAAAACATCTAATTATCATAACATCAAAACTCAAAACTGAGACCATAACAACGTAAACGCAAAACACTAAAAACACATAACATCGAATTTCATAACACTGAAAATGTATAACATCAAGCAGTGTATCAACAAAGATGTAAATGTTATAGTTTAATCTGTTAATATTGTATCACTATAAGACGTAGTTTTTATTTATGTAGTGTAGGAATTTAACTTATTTATGTAGTGTTTTTTGTCAATCTGTATTGTTTTTAGACCATACAGGTAAGTGATTTAGGCATTATGTGTGCATTTTGTAGGGTGATTGCAATACACTGGAGTTAGGAAATTAACTTTTTTCCACTGTAGTGTGATCTTAGAGCTGGTATATTTAATTTACGCGGGGTGTGGGGGGCAGAGCCCCCCACATGGTGGGTGCAGGGAGGCTTCTCCCCTGCAGAAATGTACTAAAGAGTGTGTTTGTTAGTCTGGTGTTGTTATAGGTGGAGGGGATGTTATTTACATGTGCTTTGTAGTTTTCGATGTTATAATGCAAAGTTTCAGTGTTCTGAGTTTTTGATATTATGACGTTTCAGTGTTTTGGATTTTCGATGTTATGGCCTCAGTGTTTAGAGATTCAATGTTATGAGAATTAAATGTTTTAAAGGGGAAATATATATATATATATATATATATATATATATATATATATATATATATGCGTGTGTGTAAATAGATATATATATATATATATATATATATATACTGTATGTGTGTGTGTATGTATATATATATATATATATATATATATATATATATATATATATATAATTTTAAAATGCCAAATGCTAGGTATGAAATCACCAGCAAAAATATTTGAACATCTATAATGCTTAGAATCTCTAACAATGAAAGTGTAAAGGACTGCAAAAGGAAAACAATTTCTGTTGAATTCTCTACTATACAGAAACTTTCCCATAATACTAAAGTTTAATTTATATGAACAGTGTTAATGTAACATAAAGGGTTTTCCTAAAGTAAGTGTTAGAGGCAGGGGAATGAATACAGTTAAAGTTAGCAGGCATTACTATAGTAGACAGTGGGACTTAGGTAAGTGTATAATTTGTAGTTGGTATGTCATTTAACAGGCATTTACAAAAGAGAGAGAAATAAGGTATCAGTCACTGGAGCTTCAATTAAAAGATTATGTTTTTGTTTCAGCTGGATTTAGTTCTTTACATGACAAGGGAGAGTCATCAGTTAATGCACAGAATGAATCAATAGTGAAAACTTTCAGCCGTTTTAGATAAATTTTAAGTATATCTAGTTTGTATGGGAAATGCCAGGCTTCAAATTCCATCTGTTTTTAAAAGAAGCTGTAGATATTGTAGAGTGTCATTTTACAGTTTACTATTAAAAAGTTGAAGGTTGGTTTGCCAAACATGGAAATGCCAAATGACAGTTGGCCGATTTCCATGTTGCCGAACACTGGGAGAGTGAAAGTACATATCAGCGAATGCAACTCTGAATTCGTTGATATATACTTGATGTTATACGTAGAGATCACAGTACAGTGTAGATTGGGGAAATGTCTCTCTTTCCTCACTGTAATGCAGTCTCAGAGTTGGAATATATAGTTTGCAGGGGGTGTGGGGGCAGGGGGGTTTGCCCCCTTGCTAAAACGTGAATGCCAGTGTAGGAGTTTAACTTACGTTTGCACCTATACAGATGTCATGTTTGATATTCGACATACATGTCGAATCTATTGAATTCGTTCAACAGATTCAGCATTTATGCTTAATTAGTATGCAGTAATTTGTGGTTCACATTTGATGTTCCGTACTTTTTTTTCTTTTTTAAATTTTATTTTTTTATAGTAATCCTCATTTTACAATACTGGCCAAGTGTTTGAGAAAGGAGATGCACTTCTGGAAAAAAAGGCTGAAGGAAAATGAACTTAGGAAGCATTTCTACAGTAACAGGCCCCATTCTGAATGACATATAAGAGGGTGCTCTGGGCATCTAGAGACTGTTGGCCATCCAAGTTTCCCTGCAGTAAACAAGAGTGGAAACACTTGCAGTAACCACCAGATATGGGGCACTGACTCAGTATGTAAGCAAACACTTTGGACTGAATATATGGTGAAGAGGGTACAGGAACATTTTAACAGCATCAAGCTGCTGTTATTGTGAGACTAGAGGCATGCCAAGTAGTGAAACATTAAAACTTCCATTAGGAATACCATACAGTATTTGTAAAGGCTAATAACTTATTAAATTAAAGTGTCCATCCATGAATGAAAATGCAGGTGAGCAGTAAAATAAGCTGAGATCGAAGGACAAAACAGCAGAAAATCAAAGAGATCTGTGAGCATTACGAATGTCAAGGCAGTATGACACAAATGTCTATTAATGCAAAGGGCTATGGGTGCCAGGTTTATGATATTCAGGTGGGGTTTACATACTATAGTAGTTATGGCTCACTGTATAAGGGACTCAGAGATTACATGGCATAAAACATCCAGCCAAGTGCCTTCTTTAGAGGAAAAATGTTGGGCCTGAAACCCAGCAAGTGCGCTAGCAATAGATTTATCTCTCTACCTCCATCAGGCTATGTACACATTTGTGGAACTGGCTTAAACCTAATTCATTAGGGATGCTTTCTGGATTCTGAAAAACTTAATACCCTGAGAGGAACTAAAAAAA
This sequence comes from Protopterus annectens, assembly GCF_019279795.1. Lineage (NCBI taxonomy): Eukaryota > Metazoa > Chordata > Ceratodontiformes > Protopteridae > Protopterus > Protopterus annectens. Next base: position 117,916,880 of record NC_056726.1, on the reverse strand, counting down.
TAATGTATTAATCTGAACACATAGAATATACACAGCTGCAACTATGCTGTAGCCACCAGCAACAGCATAAATAATGCATTTGTCTTCTCTACAATAGTGTTCAGTGCTCAAAACATTAACTAACATGATCAAATATGCACATTTATCCATCAGCACTGAATGACAGCTAGCTCATACATTTTTAATGATGAAATATGAAAGCCTTTTAACAATATTGTGTGCATTCTGTCTTTAAGATACACTTAAAAAGTAGCAAGCTCTTTTCTTTGGAGGCCAGAATGACTCATTCCTTCCTATTGCTGTACTGTCATTGCACCTCTTTGTTTCTTTGCTTCATTTTCTGTCGCATTCATTTAATCCCTCCTCTGAGAAATGATTCAGTACAATTGGAATGAGTAACATTCCTTCTGAACTGAACTAACAGATTTATGCAATTATTTGCATTGTCTTACATTGCCTCATGTTGCTGTGTATCTCTATGGCCTATCCTTATCTGGTGAAGAAAAATCAAAATAAAGGAAGAGACTTTCATGCTACCTTTGTAGCTATGTAGATGCTTAATATAATAAGGCATGGAAATGGAAAACTGAACGTGAGTATATATTAAATACACACACACACACACACACACACACACACACACACACACACACACACACACACACACACACACACACACACACACTGACACTCACACACACACACACACACACACACACACACACACACACATACATTCACAAATGCCACACACATGCATGTGCAAACAGCTATATATTCAGCTGTTGCAGAAAAAATAATTGTTACAGCCTAACATTCCTAGCAAGTATAACTCACTTAGAAATGAAAAGTATAGTATTTATTTATTTATTTATTTACTTACTTACTTACTTACTTACTTACTTACTTATTTATTATCCCCACCCCCCAGCTGGAAGTGATAACTACACCAAAGGTTACACTAAAGCTCTGCACAATCACTTGTATAAGTGTATAGTCTCGGCTGTTCCAGAGAGAATCAAAGCCAGAGCTTCAAGTAAAAAAAGCCGCCCTGGTGGACATCCAGCATTAGCAAAGTTTACAACAAACACAAAAAAGATATTGTCTAAGAAAACTAAGGTAAGGCCCCCAACAATGGAAAAGCACCCTCCTCGGCCTCAACATGTCAAATCCTCTAAGGGTAGCTTTGAGAAAAAACTTAGCAAACACAGCCAAGGATAATCATAAAGCCTTTTAGAGTTAGATACATAGCTTAAAACGTAGGACCCAAGCATGTGCTAAACTACTGATTAACGGTATCACACACACCGATCCTCCACAGATAGCAAACCTAGTAGCAGACAAATGTGGCAAAAATTGCACTCCCTAATCCCTGCCAAACTATCACAAACCATGCCCCCAACATCCCCCCACCCTACATATCTACAGAGAATGTCATTAAAACCTTTTCTAAGGCAAAAAACACAGCCTCTATGGGTCCAGACAGCATTCCAGGCTGTCTTCTAAATAAACTAAAACATGAACAAGCATCCTCATTAAGTACCCTGTTCAATCACAGCCTGAAGACTGGCTTTGTTCCTGTGGAACAGAGAACACCAACAGTTATTCCCCTCCACAAAGATTGCTTAGCAACAGACCCGGGGAATTTTAGACCCAAAAACCTGACCAACCTCATCTGTAAAGTCATGGAATGTATCATCATGGACTTCAAAAATAAAGACATAGGTGACCTCCAAACCCTGGATCTGACCCAATTCAGCTTTGTCAAGGGCAGATCATGCCTACTGAACCTGGTGGATTTCTTCAAAAATGTGCCAGGGCCACTGACGAGGGCAAATCTGTGCACACAGCATACCTCGACTTGGCAAAGGCCTTTGACACAATCCCACACTCAGGCATTACTGATAAACTTAGCAAACTGAACATAAACCCCCTTATTGTAAGATGGGTAGGCAACTTGCTCACAAACTAGACACACACTATCAAAGTGGGTGATTCTACATCAACCAGCAGACCTGTTACCAGCAGGGTGCCACAAGCATCAGTGCTGGGCCTCCTACTGTTTGGTATATGCATCTCAGAAGTTCAGACCAAAACTAAGGGGCTTTGGCTGACTAAGTCTGAGGACAACAGCAAAGTGTGTGCAATTATCGAATCCCCAAATGATGTCAGTATACTTCAGGAGGGTCTTACGCAGACCAACAGTTGGTGTCTTAGTCACAGTCTCAAACTGAATGCAAAGAAATGCATCATCATTCCCTTTGGTAAAAACAATGTCCCTTGACACTATCAGATTAACAACAATTCCCTATGTTCCTACAAAGTGGTAAGAGATCTGGGATCACAAGTAGACTGCGACCTTAACTTTGAACTCCATGTGTCTACTGTAGTAAGTAAGGCTTTCTATATAGCCCACTTGATTAGCAAAGGCATCACTTCTAGAACTAAAGAGGTTATAAACCCTCTATACTCATCACTAATCTGAACCATAATTGAATATAACACCCCTTTCAGCATGTACCATACAAAGCACCTGCAGCAATTGGAGAGACCTCAGAGGTTTCTAATTTAGAAGATCAAGGGACTCCAGCACATGCCTTACACAGACTGACTAAAGCCCCTGTCACTATACTCTGTATCCTATAGACTTCTTAGGGGAGACATGCCTGGCTTACAGAGCAATCTCCGACTCAAACCTAATGAATTTGCTGCACATCTGTAAAGCAAATGGGACTAGAGTTACCTGTTCCAGAAACCTAAGTATGGCCACTGACTTGACTAGGATGCACTGGAGGGACATATTAGTTTCCCAGTGACTGCCCCACCTTTGGAATAGGCTGCCAATTCATGTGAAGCAGAGCACCTCTATGACACTGTTCAAATAAGTGGATGGGGCACCACAAATTCTTACCAGAGATAGCATCCACAACCCTCCTGGATGTGGGCAATCATTAATAAATACAATCCTAGGTATTGACTAGAGTATCTATGGTATTACATTGGGAAGAAATGTCTGGACTTGAAATAACCTCCGGGTCGATAGCCTAATAACCTCCTATGATCCTATGATTAGTTTACTGCTGTTGTCCAATGGGCATAAGTTGCCACTTTTCAGAGGGGCCCTAGGATGAAAAGCTTCAAGTGTAATATATGCACAAAGTGTTTAAAAAGCAGATAAGAAAAGTTGCAATTACTTAAACAATTTCACAGAAGGAATGCAAACAGAACGCATATATAGCAAAACATAAATACCCAGTAGCTTAATGTGGATTACTAATTCAATTTTTATGCTGTTTGTGAAAGTTAGAGTGAAGGGTGGGTAGAGATTTGTTTTGGACTGAAAAGGATGAGCTTGGATTTTTTGGAGTTTAAATGCTGGGAATAAGATAGCCATGTTTCAATACAGGTAATGGAATCCTCAGTTAGTTGTTGCAGTGTATCCATTTTTTCAGCTGCACAGATTAGAGTAGAGTCAGTCATATATCAAATTATTTTTTTTTGCATGTTTGCTTGCTGAGTGGAGGCCATTCACAAATAAGTTGTATAAGAGAGGACCTAGAATGGAGCTCTGGGGGGACTCCAACTGCTATAGGAAGAAAAGGGGGATGTTATTTTGCCATTTAACAGTCTGTTGTCTGCCCTTGTGTAAGAGTAAGATGTAAGAACCAAATGAGTGTGGTTATATCTAGACCAAGCGAGGACAACTTTGTAGCAGTTTTTGTGTATGAAACAGTCCCCAGGATTCAGCAAGCAGCCGTGCAGGAATATGCTATTCTTGCATGGCAGGGACCGTTCCTGTGCAGCACGGCAGCGCGCCATGCATATTTATGAAGCTGCGCTGCTGTGCTATAAAATGGACATGGTTCTATGTATGAGTGCAGGGGGTGTGTCTGAGAGCAGAGCTGTCACAATACATATTGCCCCTGCACTCCAGAATTGCCATTCAGCAATTTCAAATGAGCGAGAACATTTGTAACACCCCCAACCTGTCAGGGTAAGAAATCTGGACAAAGCCATAAGGGACAATCATCCCTACGAAGCCATAATGATGATAGAATAACAGATTTAACATAAGCATATAGCACACACCTCCCAACCCATCAGAGTAAGGAATCTGGACAAAGCCATAAGGGACAATCATCCCACAAAGCAGAAAGTTGATAGAATAACAGGTTTAGCATTAGCAGGGATATTCTGAAGGCTACAAAGAAAAAAACACAATTTTTTTTTTATAAATCCGATAAAGTTTAAGCTTAGCAGCATGGGTGTGCCCATTGCTTAGCTACATTTAGTCCAGTTTAAACAGCACAAGAATTTAAATAGCAAGAGACATCCAACTTAAGCATTGCTGCAATAGTGTAGTGGTTAGAGCATACACTTTCCAAGCAGCCATTCCTGGTTCAATCCCCATTGTAATTAATTTGCTTTTTACGTGTGAAAGCAGTACATAAACATTTTTTATAAGTAGCTACGATATAGCATAATATTTCTTAACCAAGTACTGTAGCAGGTCCAGATGTGAGGTGTCAGTGTAATAAAGTTGTGAAACCCACATATAAGCACAAGTGCCCCATACAGTATAGTCACACATGAATAAATGTAATGAAAGCATATTGTGGGATGTCAGGGACAGTAAACAGATTTGTAATATGTAATGAATGATGAATGAATCCCATACAGCAGATAGTGTATAAAATAAAAAATAAGGAATGCTAAGCATTGCACAGCTCTGCTTACCAGGTGTAAGCATTGTGTAAATATGACTGCTAAGCAATGAGTAGCCCAGCTAAGTGGATTTGCCCATTGATAAGCAATGCTGAACCTGCCCCTTTAAGCAGTGCCAACCTTAGCTAAGCAGGTTTGCCAGTTGCTTAGTTAAGATCAACATATTTAAAACCATCCAATCACGGCAAAGGGTGGGAAATCGGACATATTTAAACTACGCAGGTGGGAATATAGCTCATACCTGGTTGCAGCTTCCCACTGTAGGCAGTATGGCAGAAGTTGGTGAGGGCATGAGCTTTCGGTTGCAGCTCTGGGCATAAAGGAGTCCAATGTCATGGTAGGACTCCTGGTAAAGAACCATGATGAGAGACTGCTGCAGGGCCAGTACCAGGGCTCCCAATATAAAGCAGAAGCCTGGGACCATCTTGCCCACCATATCACCACTACCACTGGTACCCCTTAGACTGGTGAGGAGGTCCAGCACCCCTATGCCAACTTGAAGCAGAGAAAGAGGGAGGTCTTGGACCAGTGGGTCCAATAATCAAGGCAGAGGGGTGATGTCCCAGCAGTGTGTAAGTATTCATATCAATAACTGTTTACTAAAGTCCAGCCTGTCTATGTGATGGATAGATATGCCTAAATATTTCTCTATTCCCTTTACAGCTGCAGCTGAGTGGTCTGTGAATCAGGAAGCCCATGCTAGCAGGTAGCAAAGGCTGTGTCATGAGGCTGGTGAGTAACAATCCTGCTTGTAGTAGACATACCACATAAATATAAAGTAATAGAAAGTCACCTGGCAGTATAAAAACTGTGTATGGGTTGTACTGAATAAACCAGACAATATGACAGTAATAGTCTCATATAGGTCATGAGTGACCAAGGTGGTGCAGAGGTTAGTGTTGCCGCCTCACAGCAAAAAGTTCTCTGGTTCGATACTTGGCTGGGGTGCCTTCTGTGCGGAGTCTGCATGTCCTTCCTGTGGTCGTGTGGGTTTCCTCTGGGTGCTCCAGTTTCCTCCCACATCCCAAAGACATGCTGTAGGTGAATTGGACACTCTAAATTGGCTCTAGGTCTGAGTGTGTGCATGTGTGTGCCTTCTGTGGAAGGTTGGGTGCTGGGCTGGCAACTCAACATCATAAAACTCCACTGCCAATCATGAGCAGAGAGGTGATCTGCTGTGGTAACTTCTACCCAGGAAAAGCAAGAAGAAGTCTCATATAGGTCATAGTTCAATAAAACTGTAACTGCTTGGCAATAAAGTTTTAAATCCTGGACTGGTTGCGTTTACTCTGGTACTGTATGACATTTAGTGTTGCAGTCTCTGAATAGTAATGCTGTGTTAACCACTGTTACCCACACTGTGCTACATAAAAAATATGTCTAGGAATGTCTGTATAAAACTGTTGTAAGTACAAGGTCTGATTGTACAAACAAGAGAGGCTTAGACATAAAGCACTTAAGCAGCAGACAGCAGTTTCTAAATAGCTCACTCTGATGAAACTCAAATTGTTGTATTTTTAGCACACACAGCCATGGTTCAAATCCTGGGAGTGGTAGTAGTAAGCTGTATGCATAATCATACCTCTCAACTGAACAGATTTTTGAAGAATGCCCAGATAATTGGCTCATATTTTAGGCCTGTTCCTCTGTCTCCTTGGCAAATCACTGGGATGATCCCAGAATTGTAGTCACTAAATAATGACATACATTTGATTTTCAGACCTCAAATCCTTCAGAAAATGTATATTAAAACAAATCCTGTTACTCTAGCAACTCTCCAAGTTTATAAGAGCAATATTCAAAATATGTCCCTATTTGTACCCACATCTTGTCAAGCATTGTCTAGAGAGTGTGCATTAAAAGAGTGAGAGGTATGTGCATAATATTAACTAGGAATCTGGGAATATGTGTATAAACAGACAGGTAGTGTTAACAAACATTCCCCCCACAGGTCTTTCAGATAAGAAAAATGTAACTGCCTGGCAATAAAGTTTTAAATCCTGGACTGGTAGTGTTTACTCTGGTATTGTATGGCCTGACATGAAGCATTCACCAACATCTGATGTCAGAATAGTACTGTTGTGTCAACAACTTTTCTCACACTGTGCTACATAAAATATGTCTAGGATTGTCTGTATAAGACTGTTGTAATTACAAGGTCAGATTTTACAACCAAGAGAGACTTACATTTAAAATACTGACAGAAGAGACAGCAGTGTCTAAATAGCTTACTCTAATGAAACACAAAGTGTTGTATTTTTAGCACACACAGCCATGGTTTGAATCCTGGGAGAGGTAGTAAGCTGTATGCATAAATCATACCTCTCAACTGTACAGATTTTCCCAGAATGTCCTGATATTGACCCATATTTTTGGCCTGTTCCTCTTTTTTTCCTGGGAAATCAGTGGGATGATCTCAGGATTGTTGTCACCAAATAATGACATACATCTGAGTGTCAGACTTCAAATCCTTCAGAAAATGTATATTAAAACAAATCCTGTTACTCTATCAAGTGCCTAAAAGTTTATAAGAGCAATATTCAAAATATATCCTTATTTGTACCCCAGGATTAGTTATAACAGCATGCATAGATATTCCCATTAACCCAAAACACCAGATTTAGAACAGTTGCATAGCAAACAGAACACATGCATATATGGAACCACAGTGGCCATTACAATGGCATGCAGGTTACACTCATAGCAACAGGCCATCAATGATAGTGTTTCGACATGGAACATTAATAGAAATACATTTCAATATTTTTAAACATTTTTTTATGTCCCAACAGTAGGTTTGGTGTAAACATACCCATTGATTTGTGTGTTTAGATTACTGTTGCAGATACGGTGGGGGGAGAGAGAGAGAGCTGTCAATTAACAACTTATATATCCTTGCAGTATGAGGTCCTCTGACCTTTTTTCTTTTTTATGTCTTCCAGGTACAATGTCACGGGAATGCCTCCCTGCTTACACAGCACAAGAAAATGATGTCATCATCCAATTTGTGATACTCTATCATGACATCCTATTTGGGCGCGGGGCCCATGGTCTGCAGGAGAGGACCACTCTGTGGAATGAGCTTGTCCACAGGGTGAATGATGTTGGCCTGCATAACCACAGTTATGAGCAGGTGTGGCATTGGACCACCGACGTGATCTGCCATGCCCATCAGCATGCTGCTGCAGTTAAGAGGAACCAGCTTGCCACAGGTGGGGGTCATGCCATCCAGCCCCCACTGACACATGCTGAGGAGCTCCTCGCCAACCTTGGGACACCCACACAATGGACAAGAAGTTTCCAGGTAAGGCCCCAGGGCACATTAGTAGACCACTGTTGCTTATCCATCTTCATCTGTAAAGTATCTACATGCATATGTCAGATAAGATAGTCTGTTGCTGCAGTGTAGTAATGAACAGATGTGCATAATCTCTAGTATTGTGGGTTTGTACTGTTGATGTACTGAAGTGCTACTCCGACCCTGTACCAATGCCACAGGTGTGGCTACTGACATTACATCTCTCACATAACTATGTAGGTCCCTCTGGTATACAACTGGGGCAGCAGCCTGTAGCTGGTGAGTATGGAGTTGTTTTGTTCAGGTTTGCCAGTACAGCGGCCATGTTATGGCCATGGTATTTGCCATGCACACATTTAACACACCTACCCATAATGCATGCTCACTTATTGTTGCTGTTAACTGCACTGCATCACAGTGGTCACCATGGTGGCATATCTGAAGGGTAAGTAAGAGTCCTGCAGTATACCTAAGAACCTGTCAGTGCAAGATGTATGGACAGAGATGAACATAATGGTGGGACAAATGGCCTACAATAGGGACATGTTTGAAACATTACCCTTATACAGTGGCTACAACAGTGTATACACCACTATTACAATGGCAACTGTTCCAGATTTTAACAGCCCCAAATCAGAATACCACATTCCACACCTTTTACAACCTGTAATGTTATCCTAACATGAGCAATTAATGTGTAATATGGAATCCTATATTAGGACGACAAATATGGGGAATACATACCTTAACAAACACTGGAAGCATATGTGTGCACACACTCCAAATAACATACTGTGGAAGCAGCTTGTGAGGTACAGACAGCATTCACCCTTCTTGAGTACACACCTTCCATAAAGTACAGGGCCTCAATGTCACACCAAGTGATGTTATGCTGTCCAAGAAGTATGTCCATGACATTCGCCCAGTTACCTGCAACATTGGCAGCCGTGGCTTACACACATCTTACAAACCATGGAATGGATCCCATATCTGAAAGTTAGCACTTATGAGTGGGAGAAGTAGCCTTATCTCACAATTGCATATACCATGGCAAACAGTGCAGATAGTCATGTATGTGTGTATGAAGTATGGGACAACATGAATGTAGAAAATAAACAGATGCCCATCCAAGACAGATGACAACACATGTTGCAAGCTGGTCATGGAGGCTGCCCAGAAACATGCAGCAACACTGAGGGACTTGCAGGAATGTCTAGCAAGTACTGCCTGTGCAGTACCTGTGTCAACAATCGCCTGGAATCTGCATATGTGTGACCTATGGGTTAGGGTAATCAGATGGAAGAGTTGTTCCACAGGAAACATCATCCAGGGCTCTCTACAGGTAGCATATGCATAACATCAAGTATCCCAAAGGCATGTGTTGCAATGTGCAATGGTGTACAGAGACCAAGGCTGAAACCTGCAGACGGTATTAATAAAGATACATGTGGTGCACAAGCAACACCTTACTCCACCTGAGGCCCACCATCCCCATTTTTACCTTGCTGGTGCCAGCGTACACCTTTAGGTTTGCTGTTCATTAGCAGGAACTAGACCAGTAGACATGGCATTCTGAATTTGGAACACTGCAAAATAACACTCATGTGTGGTTCATAGCTGTCAAGCATCTGCAATAAGGCTGAAGATGGGGGGGGGGTGTCATCCTGCAACACAACAGTGAACTGAAGCATACATCCAAAGCTCCCTAGGAATGGCTGTATCTGAACACAGTCAAGGTCATGAATTGTGCCAGACATAACCCTGACTCCACAGCAATAGTGAAGGCACTGTGTGAACTCCAAGGGCTGTGCACATGAGCTGACCTTGCAATCTGGCAGAGTTTGGGGACGTTTGTAGGGCGGAGTGACCAAATAATGGCAAGTGAAGATGGGCCATGCTAGTATACCTTTTCCTGGAATAGTGACTACTTAGTTCACTTAACAGGTGCGGCAACAAACCATTGTGTTCAAGGTGTGCACAATTATGCAATCCACATATTGTATGCATCTCATTCAGCATCTGCACGACTAACAAATTTGTTGGATACTGCATTTGATTGCACAGGTTATATGTCACATATCAGGTGTGTGTAATGTTAACATTTGCAGTATTGTGGCCCCATTGCATATCGTGGAAGAGACTGGCATGTGAACAAGGGTGTGTACACTCCTCGTATCCACATTAAGCTTTGAAGGTTGTCAGTGTAATTGGATTTTATTGCTCAAACATGCACTGCTGCTGAGATCTGCAAATCAGAGATCAGGCATTAACTATTGACACCAGTCCTTATATCATCCCAGGTATGTGTCAGACAAACACATAGGGGCTTTGAGCAACAGTGCAAACACAACTGCCACACATATACACATTCAGCAATGGTGTGCACACTCATGAGGTATGGTGCACAGTACATGCCAGGGTGTTGTAAAGGTGCACAGCAATACTGTGTACATGGGTGCAATGTGTTCCAGGGGAAGGGGCATCACCTACTAACACAACTCATGCATGACAGAGATGTATAATGTTGGTAACAAGGATTGAGTATAGCTGCAGTGCATGCTGTTGAGTGCCATATCTCATGCATGTTGACTGTTGGGTAATGAGAGGTCTGTGTAATATCTTTGTGCCACCTCACCTGTAAGTGTGTGTGTGTGTGTGTGTGTGTGTGTGTGTGTGTGTGTGTGTGTGTGTGTGTGTGTGTGTAGAGGTAAGCAATAATGTACAGTTTTTAAATCACATTTTTTGTTTTCCCCTCACAGGTGGCGGGGTGGGTCAGGGTCCCTCCTGCAGGCAAACTGATGTTAGTCAAACCAGCGTAATAGGGCTGCCAGGACATAAACCAAAGTAAATCCAACTAGGAAATCTGCTCTCAAATAAATCTAATGACTGGAATCATACAAAATCTCTCTTTATTCAACTAGGGTAAGTGCTTTCACTTCGGAGCTTCATCAGACCACAACTGATGTTAGTGTCCATACAGATTCTGACAATGATGATAGGTATGGTGAAGCACAGGCAGGGTTGTCAGGGGCTGAAGCTGTGCCATTGGTTGACATCCCACTTTTATCCACCCCATTCCCGCACACAGTCACAATGCCCATACATACCCCATCACCAGTGGCCATAGCTGAGGGACAATTGGTAGGTGGTGACATGGAACAGAACAGTGTGGGTACTATGGCAAGTGTGTCTGTACACAGCAGCCATAGCTGGATGACTGGTGAGATACCACACAGACAGATGTATAGGGGTGCTCGTAGGAGGGCTGCTGGCCATCATGACCCTGGCAGAAGTGCCACAGCAGGTGTCACCAGATGCATGTTTCAGGCCATCATGGATGCACAGTCGTGTATGGAACATTATACCAGACAGAATCTGATGCTCCAGAGGGCTACTCATTCTGCTCTATTTGACAACATCCATAATCTTGCAGGTGCCCACCGTTATTTTGCAGATGTCCTGGATAGATGGTTGGATGAGATGGTGGGAATCCTTGTCTGTGTGGTGCCTGTGTTGGAGCATGTGGTGGGGACAGGGTGTCATCCACATAGACATAGGTCAGCAACACCAACAGGTGGAGGTCTGTATGGACGTGCAACAACTCACAGCTGCTCCATTACTGGCGGTACCAGCACCAGCACTGCGGGGGGGGGGGGGTGCTGACTACACCACAATGCAGCAAGTCATGTGTATGTGGTCCTGGCCATTCCCAACAGGGATGCGGATCCAGCAGACAATTGTCATCATCAGGGGAGAGTACCATATCTGGGCTTCTACCTGGTAGTGCCCGTGGAACCCCTGGCAGGCACAGTTCCCATGTCTGTAGTTGGAGATGGTGAACTATGCACCCTGCCATGTACAGTCTGCAGCTGTCCAACAAACTCCTATATATGGCAGCCACATGGCAGAACTGTGTGCATACATACACACACATCACCAACATAGCTAGAGCACCTCCATACCTACACACAACACATCTGCACAGCCCAGTTGTTAAAGAACCCCCAAACAAACACACACACATGATGTCAACCAAATGGCTCAGCCTAGGTCACTGGCAAACCCATCACACATCCTGTGCCTATGATGATACCTGTGCCACATCCCTTTCATCCATACTATCGATGCAGGGACATGATAATATGGTTCTGATGCACAGGGTGAATGTACTAAGGTTTAGCAATGTAATATTATCTAACGTGTTTTCAGCTGGAATGTTTAATGCTTACATGTCAGGGTGTGTAGCTGTCCAGCCATTCTGCATTATAGCTGTTATTAACACTGGCTGATTGTGGTCTCTATAATGTATTCTGTTTGTGTTGTAGGTGTTTATGTGTCAGCAGGATGTTGGTCTGCTCTATTTTCCTACACGGGGTATGGCACTGTGGTGACACATTGACTGTGTCATATCCTGGGTACAGCTGAACACAAGTAACAGGTCTGTATAACAGTTACTGCATGTGCCACATGGCAGATAGGTCTGAGGTGTGTATACAGATGAGTATATGGTGGCTGATGTCAGCAGCTCTTCTAAAGTGGACAGTGGTAAGTGTACTGGGTGGCACACACCAAATGTTTGTGAATAACACACACACAGAGGCTTTCATATTATTGCAATACACAGAGAATGCTAAACACATGGCTGTACTTAATTTTGTAGTGAACTCATTTTGGCCTATGTAATTCCACCATAGGTTCATAGGTTGGTACTAGGCTATCGACCCTAAAGCCTATACAAGCCTAGCCATAACAATTCCCTGGCTATTTCTTCCCACACTATTTACTTCCTAGACCAAATGGCCAAAACATCACATTAGTAAACAATCAGTCTGCCAGTTTAATGTCATTGATGATGGTACTGACAGGGTATATGTCCTCTTCCCCAATGTAGTGCAGTCCTGGAGTTGGTAAACATAAGTGTGCTGGTGTGGGTGGCATAGTCCCCTACGTTGGAAGGTGTGGAGTGGCATAGAACCACACTTAGTGTGACTAAGAAATACTTAACCTGTTAACATAAACCGTACAGTATAACAGCAGACTAAGTGGGGGGATATGTACAACAATAACCCCAATGTGGGTGGCTGTGCCCACAGCAACCACACCCAACTATATTTACCAACTCCAGTATCACTGTACAGCTGTACAATGTGGAACAGGGCATTTACACATCCACTCCTAGTTTGGACGGAATGAATTTCCACAAAATGATTCCTTTGAAATGTTACCTTTTGCCAGTTCCTTCTTAGACAAATGATCTTCTGGGACATATAATTTCTGCAAACTGAAGTAGATCCTTTCACATACACACACACTTACTTTGCAACACTGAGAGTAGAACCCCTACCTAGGTACTTATTGCTACTAATGTGTTTGGCCTTAATTGCCCACACCACAGAGCTTTTAGGATGAAGTATGTCCCGAGTTTCCTGTTAAGTGAAGAACATCACCAGGTCTTGTACAGTATGGTAATGGGGGATGTATTGGGTGTTAATGAACAGTACATAGTATGACATACTTTCATATACACATTGACGAACACATACAGTCATAGACACATTTGACAGACTTGGGTTTAGCAGTGCTAACTACCTTGTTAGTGAGTCCATACTGTTAGGTAGTTTTTGCACACAGCACATGCATCATTGGGCTGGATAGTGTAATCGGATACCTGTATGGTTGATGGTGGCAGCGGTCCTCATACAGTGGACCTTGGGACATGTACTGGGGGCACCATAGTGCAAAGACAGTATACCCAGCACCCACACCCCACATTGGATAGTGTACTCACTGAAACCCATGAAAATGCTCTGACATTCCCACAATCACACATTGACCAGGATTGCAAAACAAACCCTTGTCTATCTAATCAATGCTACTACAGGAATATGCATTTATTGCACATGCCACAGGGATAGTAGGGTGAGGGTTTGTCATGGCTCTCCTAATGTCAGCAACATCACCATCCCCATAATGTATGGCAAGGTTTATTGTATTTTGAAAATGTGGCCTCAGAGTGCTGTCTCCTACAAATATGCACAGCCACACACAATTATACACACACACACATACACACACACACACACACACACACACACACACACACACACACACACACACACACACACACACACACACACACACACACACACACACACACACACACACACACACACACACACACACACACACACACACACACACACACACACACACACACATACCCACATTTGCCAGGACTCAGAGGGTAACCCATACCTATCTACCCTTTTGTAGAACAGTGTTATGCTGGTACTGCAAGCTCCAGGTAGCCCATAGGGTGAAGAGTGTAACAAGGTACATTTAATGTGAATTACAGCAGCAGCCATTTCTAAGTATAGCAATGGGGGGGTGTAGTGGGTGAGAAGGCCCTCAGAGGATTTTCAACTACAAGTTTACAAACACAAAGACACTGTTATACTCAATAATTCGGACACACATTTCTCAGTACTGAGGTTCATAGGTGTAGGTTTTCCTAGGTGTGTACCAGCCTAATGTCCATGGAGAGATGATAAGAGTAGGGCATGTGAGTACACTGTTACCGCGCCACCTGACATTTGTCAGCAGGCAATCTATCAATTGATTCCACATGAGTGATCCCCAAGGTGACAGTTAAATTCAACATCCACTCCTCTGGTTTTCTCTAGAAGAGGGCCAGTGAGGTGCTCCAATTGATGTGTATGCATCATATATTGCATAACATGGTCAGTGTCTGGGTTAGGGACCTGTACCCAAACATGTTCTGTCGACTGTGGTAGTCTGTTTGATGTATCCATGGCATGTGGTGCATACAGAGTGGGGTTTCCTAGCTGTGGCATTCATAAGACAGCTGGGCAAACATGTAAGTGTCAGTCAATCAGAGATTGCCTGTAAGCAGCCAAGATGAATACCTGACATCTGCACATTTGTACAGAGGACAGGCAGAAAGGAGCTAGCCAACAGGTTATGCATTAGGATGACTATTCTGACAGATAGACAACTGAAACTGATAGGTATGCCATTACTGCATGACAGCAGTCCTCAATGACATGCCCTAAAAACATAGAGGCTACAGTTAATATCAACATATCAGATCAATAGCCAATAGGAGATGTATAGAAACATGCAGGTCAAACACCAAGAACACGATAGTCAGTACAGAGTCCAGCTTTGCATGCAGTGGTCTATGGTTCCAGTACTACAATCTGCAATCTACTCTTACTTGGGAAAGCACTGTTAAAAGTTATAATGTAATGATACAATACATGCATGTGTGACTGCATATAACCTAGGATACTACACAAGTATGAAATACATACAAAGAGAAAAGATTGTGGCACTACCCATGTATACTCAGGTGTTCCATAAAGTATACTCACACCCCTTGCTACTGTAATGACAGCAAATAGAATCATGTTATGTACATGGATTAAATACACTAATTAAAGATGTCATTACCCTGCTATTTTATAAGACATGAATGTGATCAATAGCTATCAGGGCTGAGCTATGCTTAGCAGGTGTAAGCATTAATTAAATGTAAATACTAAGCGATATGCTCACTGGTAAGCAAAGCCTACATGGTGCAAGCACCTATATGTTTAACCATATGTTAGCAATGCTTACCATCGTGCAAACCCACACAAACCTGCTTAAAGCTGCTAAAAACTGCCTTAACCACTCTGTATCCAACAGTCCTTGCTCTGCCTAGCAGCAAAATAAACAGTAACTCAGTTTAGTAAAAGCCAAGAAGCAAAGAAACTTGTTAAAAAGTCACAAATACATGTAGGAAACTGGTCACTGTTTAATGAAACAAAATGGAGATAAAATTAACAAACAACAAGTTTACAGAAATACAGAACATGTATGGTGGCCAGGCAACAGTACAGCTGACAAATATCTGGACATAACATCACACTAGGGTAAAAACACTGTGCTACTAGGCATGTCACCAAGCACTGTGTACACTACAGATAGACTGCAAATATAGCAGGCACTACAGGTGTGTAACAGCATGGGGTAAAAGACACCAGTCATACCCACAACCGATCTCAACACAGTCACAGTCACATAATGGTAAGCCTAAGTAATAGTAAAGTCAATGGCCTGTGTGACCAAACGTTATTATGTTTGCCAGTCACACACTAACCCTACATATACTGCCCCAATTTACAGTGTAGTCTGATGCCTGACTGTGGTATGGGACATGCCTCAGTCTGGCCCTACAAACATATAGACTGAAAGGGTATCAGAAACTGGAGCAGAATGCACTGTCAGAACAGGACCAAGAACACTGACATCTACCCCAGTCTGTACACAGGCCAAATAACATGATCACAATGCACTGCTACATAATACAGACACTCTGTCAACAATCAACATAAGTACACAGACCTCACTACTGTACAGATTACCACAGAATATCCAGGTTTTGTCCACAACTATTAAGCTTCCTTTACATTATATGTCTGATAGTTTGATATCTCACTGGCTTGATATCAGGAATTATGTAATTAAATAATGGTATACTGTACATATCCACCTCTTACTGCATGACATATGAACAAAGGGTGACAGACTTGGGGGACAAAGGCAAAAACACAGGGCTAATATTGACATATTGCAGTTATAAACTGAGGACATTGCTGGTGTAACAGGGTTTGTTGTGACATATCTCTTCTGAGGGATATGAAGTCAGTAACACACATATATGTTACCATTTCCTGAGTACAATAATCAGAGTATGCTACTGCATTTATGAATACTGAAAATGTGTTAGTAACACACCAAATCTCAGGCTCCAAACTCTGGCCAGTCTGCAGATAGCCATACAGGTGAGAGTTTTCTCAATCACACAACACTGTCATGCCAGACTTTAAATCATGCAGAACAGCCATATCCATACAAACCCTGTTAAACCAATATTACTTCAAATGTAGAACAGCAATACTTACATTCTGTCCCCATGTCTGGAACATCCCCCTCCAGTTTTTTTGGCCTGTCTCCACAATGTTTGTTGTAAGAGGTATTTCCAACTATCCTCTGTGATGCTGTTTGTCACACACCCACATGAAGTCCTGCTCACGGTGAAGGAGAAGGGACAACACCCACTTGCACTGCTTACTTATAGAGATGTGTTTCCATGCAATTGGCTATAGGAATGATACCACAGGTGTTCCACATGCAATTAGCAAGTGGAGGACTCCAATTCATGCACAGGACATCAGCTGATCATGAGCATTACCTACCAAAGTCAAGCTGCTGCCTATGCAAAACAAATGCATTTTCCAACTCTACCAGAGAGGGGGTGAGGGAGAGAGACACAGAGAGAGAGAGAGAGACAGAGAGTAAGAAAGACAGGAAGAGAGAAAGAACCAAGTGTGTTTGTGTATGATCTGTAGGTAGAGAGAGGTCTCTGTGTATTATAATGGTTGCCTATATATAAATGTATGGCTGTGCATTGTCTACAAAAACATCTATGGTGTTTGACAACTGTTGGCCTTATAATGTGACATTGGGATATATGGTCCTCACTATGAAAATGTAGCAAAACCCCTGCTGCAATGGATCCTGTTTTTTGCATAATTTCATCAACACCCACCCACAATACTGATGGCACACACAATTACCAGTACTGAGTTTCAAACCCCTACCTAGCTATGTACTGGTAGCATAGCATTACACAGTTATCGCAAGAGCCACAGCAGTTATTTGTTGGAGAGTTGTCAAAAGGTATCTTTGAAGGTGAGTGACATCAGTTGCAGTCCTAAAAGAGGGGTGAGGGAAGTGCAGTAAGTGTGAATGACCACAAAAACAGGTGTCAACAAAGACTCTCACACACAAACATTGTCATAGATGCCAGGACCAGGATTAGAACTGCTACCTAACTAGTTTGCTACACTATGGTATTATGCAGTTACCACAAGCACCACGGCACTTATATGTTGAAGAGCTGTCCAAAGGCATCTTTGAAGGTGAGTGACATCAGCTGCAGTGTTCAAAGGAGGGGTGAGGGAAGTGCAGTAAGTGTGAATGATGACAAAAGCGGTGTCAATAAAGACTCTCACACATGTTTACAGTTGCCAGAACCAGGATTAGAACTCCTACCAATCTAGCTTGCTACACAATGGTATTACGCAGTTATCACAAGCACCATGGCAGTTACACATTGGAAAGCTGTCCAAAGGCATCTCTGAAGGTGAGTGACATCAGCTGCAGTGCTCAAAGGAGGGGTGAGGAAAGTGCAGAAAGTATGAATGAGCACAAAAGCAGGTGTCAACAAAGACTCTTACACATTTTGACAGTTGCCAGGACCAGGATTAGAACTCCTACCTAACTAGTTTACTACAGTATGGTATTATGCAGTTATCACAAGCACCACAGTAGTTGCATGTTGGAAAGCTGCCCAAAGGCATCTTTGAAGGTGAGTGACATCAGCTGCAGTGCTCAAAGGAGGGATGAGGGAAGTGCAGTAAGTGTGAATGACCACAAAAGCAGGTGTCAACAAAGACTCACACGCACACATTTTCACAGTTGCCAGGACCAAGATTACAGCCCCCCACCTAACTAGTTTGCTACACTATGGTATTACGTAGTTATCACAAGTGCCACGGAGCTTATAGGACTGAGACTGGCCAAAGGATTATTTCAAGGTGACTGACATCAGCAGGAGTGGTAACATGGGCAATGGGAAGTGTAGTGTGTGTGAATGGGCCATCAATCATTCCTCTGGAAACACGCACACGCGCACATACACACACACACACACACACACACACACACACACACACACACACACACACACACACACACACACACACACACACACACACACACACACACACACACACACACACACACAGTCACACACAACTTTACATTTGACAGGACTGAGTATACAAATCCTACATGAATACTGGTTTTTACTATTGTGTTACACATTTATCACAAGCACCACAGACACTATAGGGTTGAGGGCTACCAAAAGGAATGTCTACAGTGATTGACACATACACATCATGCAATATCAGCCAATTGGATGTGTAGTGGGTGGGATAGGCCTTATAATGGACTTTTATCTGTCACTGTCTGTCTCCCTCTTCCCCACATCTGTGTGTGTGTATGTTTGACATATTACAGTGTGTTGGCCTTGGATATGTGTGAGTATTCCTATCCAATGTGTGTGTGTGAAGCATAAATGGTGTACAATTTGATGTGTGTGCACAGACATCTGGAAATGACAGATATGTATAGTCCACTGTGTTTCTATAAGTGTAGGAACATGCCCAGTATGACCTTCTGTATTGAGTGTGTGAAGTCATTCCAGGAAGGGTTGTACTCCAGTCCAGGGTATGGTGTTCTCAACCTACAGATAGCAAGCTGTTTCTGCAGGATATCTGTAGATAGGTTGACAATATGGAGTCACAATGGGTGACAGATAGTGGGATACTGTAACTATTGCTGTCTGTGATGCTTGTGTTACATGGTTGGTGTTAGGAGAGATATTCAGACATACGCAGTGTTTTACACTGTGATGTATTATATCATGAACTACTGACAGATATAATTATTTGCTCATAGTTATTTACAAGGAAATACAAGATGAATGAAGCTGAGTCCAGTAGGGTTTCTGCTAACATTAAAATATGTGTTGGTTACATTTCTAGTAATCATTTTAAATCGAGTTGCTGGCTACTGAGATTTGTCTGCATACATCAACTGGACATAAGCTGATTTAAGTATATTTTCTGCACTTTTTGTGGTTTTATAATTTGCACTGTGATTCCTCATATCTAGCTCTGTTGAAACTGCCCCCCCCGTTGTAGTTTAAATTTGGTGGCTATTGCAGTGCCCGCCCCACTGTAGATTTGATCTAGGACGCTCCCCCAGTCCCATCTCTTTACCGCATTCTACCTAATAAACCCTTTCTGCACTTACTTTTAGTCCTTTTTAATTTAATTACATTTTTTCAAACTGTGTGTGGACTAATATTGCTACATACTCAAGTGTGCCAGCTTGCACTGCATGTGAATTGTTTTTACTACTGTTTTTGCTACTTTTCTGGAAAAAAAAATGTATCTGCTTTTACTGTATTTGGGTTTCTTCCTACTTTATTTTGCTTTTGCGTCATCTTAAAAGTACTCAGTTGTATTTATTACTTCTTTGTGTAACTCATTCTAAGCCTTTTAGTTTAAGCACTTGGGCTTCAGACCAGTTGTTTTACATTAAGAAGGTTTGTGGTCTGCACTGTAGTGGCAGGACAGGTATCTTACATCCTTCTAAGTTGGGAACTGCTGATTGAGGGCTCAGTGTCAGTTATTCTAAAAGTGTATTAATTCTGGTTTAAGCACTTGGGCTTCAGGACAGTTATTTTACATTAAAAGGGCTCGTGGTCTGCACTCTTGTGGGAGGAGAGGCTGGACTCTGCCCTTCTGAGCTGGGAATTTCTGGTTAAAGGCTTATAGTGCCTGCATATTTGAACTGCTTCTTACTGAAATTGGTACACCTTGTTTGCTGTAGTGTAGACTAGATACAGGCCTGCTGAATCTAGCTTTGTTTGTATAACTTGAGCACTAATCCAGGCATTCTTCAAAGTATTCAATTGTATTTATTACTGCTTGGTAGTAACTTGATTAAAGTGTAGCTATCATTCTAAGTTTTTTGGATTAAGCACTTGGGCTTCAGACCAGTTGTTTTACATTAGGAAGGTTTGTGGCCTGCACTGTGGTGGCAGGACAGGTAGCTTACATCCTTCTAAGTTGGGAACTGCTGATTGAGGGCTCAGTGTCTGTTATTCTAAAAGTGTATTAGTTCTGGTTTAAGCACTTGGGCTTCAGGCCAGTTATTTTACATTAAGAAGGTTCGTGGTCTGCACTCTTGTGGGAGGAGAGGCTGGACTCTGCCCTTCTGAGCTGGGAATTTCTGGTTAAAGGCTTATAGTGCCTGCATATTTCAACTGTTTCTTACTGAAATTGGTACACCTTGTTTGCTGTAGCATAGACTAGATCCAGGCCTGCTGAATCTAGCTGTGTTTGTCTGCTTGTTTTTTGTTTGCTTGTTATTTCCCTGAAATGCTAATAACACCTAAAACGCGGCTTTTCAGCGCTTCTGTGGATCCCTAGTGATATCTGCATTGCTTACTGTACTCATTTCCTTGTTTCACTTAAAAGAAAGTTACTGTTTGTCGTTTTTGCATTTAAGTTACCTGTAACACATTGCATTTAAGTTACCTGGCACTTGCTCACTAAAGCAATTATATACGTCAGCACTAAAAATTAAAAGCACTACACCCTCACAAACTCCCCTTGAGTACCTTGTTCCCCATTGGCCCTTCTTTTTCAATTATAAAGGAATTCCCAATACTATTCTAGCATGTCCAAAGGTCAGTTGTCAATCTTCTCTCCGGTTCAGCTGGTGAATCTGGGAATCTTGAGGCAATGTTACAACTGCCTCATGTACACAGACAACCCACTCCTCCTCCCAACAAATTCCAACACATGTGAGAGATGCATCCATATAGCCAAACTGGAGGCTAAGCTCTCTCAACTCAGTACTGGCATAACCAGTCAGGAGGAGAAGGAAACCACGCTCACTACAATTCCAGTCTCACATAGACCTACCACGACAGCAAACCAAACACATAAACACACAAAAACATAATCGGAGGCTCTAAATAAAAATCTGCCTAAGCAGCAGAGACCTCCAAAGCAGACACCCAAGCAACCGCTACCCCAAAACAAAACACGTGCAACACATAGCTCACAAAGCCAGTGTGCCGAACAGTCACAGCCCTTAAGGCTAAACAACACACCTGATACACTTGTAATAGGTGAGTCTATCGTCAGGCACACTGACGTCCCGCTCACCAGGCTGAACAAGGAGAAGGTCACGGTGAGCTGCCTGTCAGGCACTAGGTTCTGCCACATAACACAAGCACTCAGGTCACTCCAAGGCAAGTACAAATATGATTCAGTCATTGTCCATGCTGGTGTGAATGACCTGAGACATACCTCCCTGGACTACATGAAAAGAGACATAGAGGAGCTCTCTGAGCATGTGGCCCAGGCCGGTATGACCCTGACCTTGAGTAGCATCTTAACCTCACCAAGAATGATGTCACAATATGAAGACAAGATGATCAATTTCAACAATCGGCTTAAGTATTGGTGTCATTCAAAGGGGATCCAATGCCTGTCAGCCTGGGATGACATGCTCGACAAGCCACGATGCTTCGCTAGGGACGGCCTGCACCTATCACCCCTGGGCTTTCGGATATTGGCAAAGGCTCTGGCTACCCCCATAGTGCCTTTTTAGGCAAGGCTCAAAAGACAAACCCACCTCCATAGGTATCACAAGGGATAAGAAACTAAGAGTAATTCTACTCAACGCCAGATGTCTAAACCTCAAGATGCACGCACTCAAAACTCTCCTTAGCATGGAGAACATCGATATCTGTGCAGTAACAGAAACCTGGTTCAAGGCTCCCGAGAGCACCCCAGCACTACCAGGTTATACCTCATACCATGCTTTTCGGCCCCAAAACTTGGACCGACCCACAAAAGGAGGGGGAGTATCAATATTCGTCAAAGATACCCACACCTCCAGGTTGGTGGCACAGCACAAAGCATCAGAGACTATCCATGTGCAACTAACAGTGGGTAAAACTGCCTTCCAGTTTATAGCCTGCTACAGACCACCCTCCCTAACCCAGGAATCCCACTCGGCCTTCCTGAGAACACTGGAAAATATGAAGGTCTCTCCAAACACCATTATATTGGGCGACTTCAACTACCCAAACATAGACTGGGAGCATTACTCTAGCTCCAACACCCTAGCCCAAAGGTTCCTAGAATTTATAAACTCAAATGCTATGGAACAACTTGTTACCACTCCCACAAGAGGGGAAAACATACTGGACCTGATCATCACCAACATGGGGACTCTATGCTCCAGACCAGAAGTGTATCCCTCACTGGTAAGATCAGACCATAAACTAATCTCACTGGATATTCACATCCCGACCCCACCCCTGCCCAGAAAACGACAGTGAAAAACTTCTCTAAAGCAAATTTCACACGCCTCAAAACCGAGGAGGAATCCGTCAAAGCCTGCGGGCCTGTGGAAAATATGGCCCAGACTGCAGAATCCTTTATAAACGCATTCTATGAACACCTTCAGGAATGCATGGATCATGCGATCCCAAATAAAACCAAGACCCAATCCTCCAAAGGCAGACGTCCTGTCTGGTGGACCCCAGCCATAAACAAACTATACAATAGAAGGAGGAAGCTACTAAATGATAGAGCAAAATTCCAAAAAGGGAAGGCATCTCTGATCAGTATTAGCAAAAAACTACGGGCACTCATAAAATCGCCTAAGGCTAGCTTCGAGAGAAAAATTGCACAGGACACTAAGGATAATCACAACGCTTTCTTTAGTTATGTTAGGAACCTGGGTGGTAATTCCCAGATATGCTCAGAATTAGTCCAAAATGACAAAAAATACACTGAACCCACAGACATTGCCAACATCCTAGCTGACAGGTTCAGCGCAAACTTCTCCCCCCCCCCACCAAAAGGGCAAATATCTATCCCAGCAGAGTGCTGCCCCCCTGACATCTCAGATGCTCAGGTAGGAGCCACCCTCTCCAAAGCAAAAAACACAGCATCAATGGGACCAGACGGTGTCCCGGGCTGTGTCCTACATGAACTCCAAGAAGAGCTAAACCCAAACATAAAACTACTGTTCAATCTCAGCCTTACTACAGGATATGTACCCAAAGAGTGGCGTACAGCAACTGTGGTCCCTCTCCACAAAGGAGGTGCCTCAACGGATCCTGGAAACTATCGCCCCATAAGCCTGACTAGCTTGGTCTGCAAAGCTATGGAAAGGATCATCATGGACCTCATAAATAAAGATATTGGGGACCTACAGACACTGGATCCTACCCAGTTCGGCTTTGTTAAGGGCAGATCCTGCCTCTTAAACCGGGTTGATTTCTTTGAAACAGCCACCAAGGCCATTGACGAGGGGAAGGTGGTCCACACAGCCAACCTGGATCTCGCAAAAGCCTTTGATACAATACCCCACTCGGGCATTATAGATAAGCTTACCATCTTAAATATAAATCTCTATGTCACTAGATGGGTTGCAAACTGGCTCAAGGACAGAACCCACATGGTTAGAATTGCTGGAGCCATGTCAGACTCCAAACCAGTTACAAGTGGCATCCCACAAGGCTCAGTCCTGGGACCTCTCTTGTTCGGTATATATTTCTCGGAAGTACAGGCCAACACGGAAGGACTGTGGCTGACCAAGTTTGCAGATGACTGCAAACTGGGCGCCATAATCGACTCTCCAGCCGATACAAGCATCCTCCAAAAGGGCCTCATAGAAACAGACAACTGGTGCCAGAGCAATGGCCTCAAGCTAAATGCCAAAAAGTGTATAGTCATCCCCTTTGGCAAAAACAAAGTGCCCACAAATTACCGCATAGGTGGTAATCCATTAAGTACAGAAGAAGTAATTAGGGACCTGGGGACCCAAGTTGATAGCAATCTCTCATTTGACAACCACGTGGCCAAAGTGGTTAGAAAAACATTTTATATAGCCCACCTAATCATGAAGGGATTCACATCTAGATCATGGTAGGTCATCGTGCCTCTTTACTCATCCCTCATCAGGCCCATAATTGAGTACAATGCCCCTTTTGGGATGTACCTTACCAGACACCTGCAGCAACTGGAAAGACCCCAAAAGTACCTCACCAAGAGGATCAAAGGGCTCAAACAGATGCCATATGCTGCCCAGTTAAAGAAACTCCAGCTCTACTCAGTGGCATACCGCCTGTTCAGAGGCGATCTGTGCCTGACATATAAAGCCATGTCCAACCCGGAATTAATGGACATGCTGCACCTCAGAAAATCCAAATCCCATCGAGCTACGCCGAGAGACTTGAACCTCAGCACTGAAATAAATAGGACATGCTGGAGGGACAGATTCATAACCCAGAGGCTCCCTTCACTCTGGAATAAAATCCCAGTCCAGGTTAGGCAGAGTCCCTCATTGACTCTCTTCAATAGGAATCTTGATGAGTGGATGGGAGATCGTAGGTTTACCCCGGGTATAACTTCTGTGTCACTGTTAGACAGAGGCACAGTATACTAACCTCAAAAAAGGGCATAGTAAAATTAATTTTAAATGGGTGGCGAAAGCCAAACACATTCTGGGCAGGCTTATAAATGCCCTAGGGCAGATAGCCTAGTATGAACCTATGAACCTATGAACAGCCTACACATTCTTGCACACTCTTGCCATTCTGGAGGGGTAGCTACAGACACTTGTGGATGGGTTTGTGTAAATGGTCCAGCACCTTGGTAGTATGGTGGCTGAGGAACTCCTTGTTGTACATATATCAACTTAATAGAATGGTCATATCCTGCTGTGGTCATGCCTCTCAGGTATACAGATTCACACATGTTACCCAGAGGCAGGGCTCATATATCTGGTCAGTTCCCCATTCACATTGTGGTTTACAAGCAGGTTTGTAGCCACCCATTACTGGGTTTGTAGGCAGAGGTAGCATGCGCACACTTCAGAGTTTCAGACTTCACACACTCCATGACGTCCATGCATCTACACCCCCCCCCAATCTGTTATTCTATCTTCGTGCTAACATTATGCAAGCGATATCTGGGAAGTATCCCTATAGTTGGCCCTTCATCCCAGCAGTATTTATGGATTGGCCCCCAGTTCATGCAGTAGGACATGGGGGGGCATGCTACTGGGATTTGTCAATATGGCCTTGCATTTGTGTTCTGTTGACTGTGCTAGTTTGTTATTTGGGACCCCATGAGATACCATACATTGGCACTAGGGGTGAGGCACAGGCTTTTGACAGAGGACTGTAGGCCATTTGGTAGTAATGCAGGCCATCAGCAGGCCAGTGCATTCTGTCATTCATACATTTCCCAGCTGCAAGCCAGTGGATTCACCTGGAGTGACAGGGTAAGTGTTTGAGGTGTTAATGGCAATAGTTCCTGTACATATTGATTGGTCCGGATGCATGCAGGGTGCTGTCTACAGCTAGGGACACACCTGCATAAGACACCTCTTCAGCATGCTGCATTCTGTGGGTATTCCCATACAGAAGTGGGGTCATTCCCAACAGCAAGGATATGACCTGTGATAAACCTGTGGCTGATGGTGGGGTGAGCTGAGTGCATATGTGATATGGAAGCTACTTGCAGCTGATTCACATATATACCTGGGACATTCCCCTTATGCTGCCTTGTGCGTGGACATAGGCAGTCTCTCATTATTTTATAACTGTGCCTTTTGTGGTCTGCCAGTGATTGGCCAGACTACATCAGCATTCCATACTACACAGACAACTAATGTGCTGCTAACCTGTATGTACAATTCCAAAGGTGTGTGCAGCTGACAGTTACATTTTATGCACTCTGCCTAGGATACTTCTACCTGTGTACTGTGTGTATGTATGGGCCCACATTCATGGCATGTCCATCTTTCAGACAGTGACAGATATTGATATCTGGACAGTGAGTATGGACGACTGCTGACATGGGTATTGCTGAGAAGCATTGTGGTTGGCACTGCAGTTGTCAGAACATGGCCCTGTTATCCTCAGTACTGCCCATAGGCCAACAACATACAGCCCCTCCATGCCTACAAGCTGACCACTTCCACACAATATTGAACACATGACAACCTAACACATGGACCCCTGTATATTGTACACATGCAACAATCCATCCTGTAGATTGGGCCAGCTCGGGTAATTTGTGCTCCACTGTTATTACACCTTACACATACATGTTACTGCATTTCTACATGGGATTGGAGGGGGCACACCTGATGACTTTAAACATTTGCTATGACTGGACTTGTATTTCAGGTACCCTGCTGGCTTCCATTTCATTTTGTATTCTGACCTATAATGCAGACTAGAGGCATATCAGTAGTGTACAGATCTTGGGTTTTATTGACCTACATTTCAGTTTCAGACTTCTTACCCTTCAGAACTGCCATACAACTGCCAGACCTGTTGTAGTCTATATGTGTAGGTCTGGAGGGGGGCTGTTAACCATTGCCATCAATTGGAGGCTTTAGACCAGTCTTTCTTTCTTTCTTTCTTTCTTTCTTTCTTTCTTTCTTTCTTTCTTTCTTTCTTTCTTTCTTTTCATCCACACCTGTCCTGCTGGCTGAGGCTGGTGGTGGGTATGTGAGCCACACTGATAAGCATGTGTGTGTCCTATAGACACACATTTGGGCCATGACATGTACTGCAGTGAGATTTGTCACCTTGTCTAGTACTGCCTAGTATGTTGATAGCAGTATTTGTTATGGATTTCATGCTGCCCATAGAGGTGTCCACTATCTGCTGCCATCCCATTCAACCACCCAATTCCCTTGCATGCTCACATCCATACCATAGATACAACTATCAGAACATACTACTCCATTCAGCAATTGACAGGAAGACTGATTTAACTTGTGTTAGTGGCAGTATTGAGGATGGTGCTGGAGGGCTGACTATGTCTCATGCACATAGTACACTCCCTATACAAGGTAAAGCACAGGTAGTGTCATGTTTGGCATCCCTTTTACTGTATGTGCGAGTCAGAGAGAGGTGTCATTCCCTGGGTCCCTACCATGTCAGTGTATATGCTATGCATTGTCTCTTTGCCAAGGCCTGGGCATACTGGGCATGCCTCCTTCTGCCTACATGGGCAGGCTCAGGTAGTTCCTCCTCCGAGTCACTCTGTGCCTGTGATGGCCTTGGCAATGGTGGGGGGGGCTGTGTGGCCTTGCTCCATGCTGTTCCTGCTGCAGCTGTTTTCGCAGGATCATATTGTGTAGCATGCCACATAATATGAACATTTGTGTACATGTAGCTGGAGAGTACTGCAAGGCTCCACCAGATATGTCCAGGCAGGGGAACCATGACTTGAGCATCCCAAATACACACTCTATTATGATTCTGGTTTGTGCGTGTGCCTCATTATGGAGTTTTTGTTTGGGTGTGTGTGTGCATTTCTGAGGGGTGTCATCAGCCATGGCTCCAGTGTGTAACCAGCAAACCCCACTAGGTGGCCATATAGGATATCCCCACTGGCAAATGACTGGTACAGCTGTGTCATATGCCAGATGTGGGAGTCGTGATAGCTTCCAGGGCTGCCAGCACATACATTCAAGATAATGCCCTGGGGATCGCACATGACCTGACAGTTGATGGAAGGGAAGCCATTGCAGTTTATGTGCATGCAGTCTATAGCACCCACTACCTCTGGGTATTCTGTTATTTGGTGGAAGAGAGGCATATTGCTGGTCAACGCCTTATGGGTGTTGAGGAAATATATGTACTCACCGGCATGTGCTGACATGGCATCCAGGAACTGGTGGAGTACCCTGGATGCTGATGCCTGTGAGATCCCCATGATATCCCCAGTTGGCCTTTGGAAGGTACCTGTGGCTAGTATTCTTAAGCCTACACATACCTTGATATACACTGGGATGGGGTCCCCTCTGTTGGTTCTGTGTGTGAGGTGTGGTCGGCACAGCTCAGCAATTTGCTGTAGGAGGTCCCTGTCACCCTATAGAGCTCCACTATCTCCAGCTCATGTAGCCCCTGGTAGGTTGCCCTGGGTCTGTACACTCTTCTCCTTCTCCTCACTGTGGGTTGGTTGAAAGCATTCTCATCCTCACCACCCTCAGCCTCTTCCACATGTTGATTTATGAGAGCAAATGCAGCCCCTATCATTTTGTTGCTTTTGTTAGGTAAAATTTCCCCATTTGTGTACACCAGTGGTGCAGAGTTTGTGGGAAAAACCAGAGGGAAAGGTGTTTGCATAGTTTATAGTAGTGTGCTGGGCTGGGCTGCTGCCTTTGTAATTAGCTGATTCTGATACATTTCACCTGCCAGCTATGCTAACTCTCCTTGATTGCATTCCTACTGCTGTTTTCTCTTCCCATTGCCTTCTCATTTAAGCCCCGAGGCACACTGTGCATACCCAGTGCTCAGATGTGAACAGAGCTGCTATTTCCTGTTTTTTTTTTTTTTTGTTTTGTTTAAAACCCGGTGCGTGGCATGCATACCCATTTAGGCTATGTACACAGTGCTCAGGAACATCTGACACACCCCGTTCCTTAACTGTGCTTAGCTAAGGGCAAACACTAGCCACAGAGCTCCAATGAGCTTACAGCAAGTATGACACATCCCCTTATGAAGTTATTCAGCTCTTAGACTTGCACTGTTGTATTGCTGCACCTACACAGTTGGGTGCAAACTAACACTGAGAGGAAATCTGTGATTCACTATCAATCCCCTCATTTGCATAAAACAGAATGCTAATTCATAGTTACCACACTCATACTCAGCCTTCCCCCTTAGCAACCACTACTCCCTGGTATTGCTGTCTTTTGCATTCCATTGACTAGCATGGCAAAATGCTGATTTGGGTTTAAAAGCTTATTTCCAACTTTTTTCTTATTTTCGGCCCGATCCCATTTGCGCACCACTGCCCTACACTTAAACTGCTGAAACTGGCTAAAAAAAAAACAGAAGTTATTTTCTATAATTTTGCAACTATTTATCATGCCAATGGCCATATATTTAGCCACTGGCATACCTACTCCATTGAATACATGCTTTCTTTGGAACTGTCATGCCTCCATTTTGGAATTTGCAGTACATTTCTGCAAGTTACACTATTCCTGCACAGATGCCTCAGATGCCTGCCTCCTTTCTGGATGACTAATTCACCTCATTTGCATATTTTTCACCTGCATATGGGGTAATTAGCATATAGCAGTGGTGTCCGTGCAGGAATAGTGTAGGAGTACTCATGCACATCCTGGGTGCTCGTTCCTGGATCGCTTGTTGGCCATATTGCATGCAGCAGCTCATGCACTATTCCTGCACAGCATGCAGAGCTTTCTGAATCCTGCAGAGTGTCAAAAGTCTTTGATAGGTCAAGGAATTTCTGTTTTGATTTATGGTGGTTATGAAGTTAAGGAGGGCCGTAGTTGTGCTATGACTACAGTGGATGCTCTGCTGTGTTGGAGATAGCAGATTATTGTCTGAAATAAAGGTAAGTAGTTATATAGGGATGCATTTTTCAAGGTTTTTTGACAGGGAGGTAGAATGGCTAGTGGTCTGTAGTTAGTAAGGTTTGTGGAAATGCTGCCCTTATGTGAGGGTAAAATGTAAGATTTTTTTCCATAGGTTATGAATTTAGCTTTCTTTAATGGATCATTTAATTACTATAGTAACTGGTTTGGCCAGAACATCTACTGCCATTTTAATGTATTTCTGTTAGGTAACCTGGGGCAGAAATGGTAGGTTTTAGCTTTAGAAGGTGAGAAATAACTGGTTTACACAGTGTACTCTAATGATCCCATGAATGAACATTGACTAATTAGGTAAGCAGTCCTTGGAGTGTCAGGACTACTCCTTTGAGGGGTGGCGGAATATCACATCTATGCTCCATCACCAGGCAGGGACTTATCTGACTAAATTCCGTTAATACACAGCTATGGTCTTCATGTTAAACTTGCATATTGAATATGCAGACATCTTCCAGTGATGGTAACTGCACATTATTTATTTAAAAACACACATAATCAGCCTTTCCAAATTTTGTCATTTAACACTCCTGCCAATATTCTTCTTGTTCAAATACATTTCTTAAATATGGCTGTTTTTAAATACATGTATAAGTTGATTTAAAAAAAAAACAACTAAGAAATATATAGCATTGTTGTGCAAAGATTTACTGAATTATCTTTCCTTCTAGGTATTATTAAGTACAGAATTATGCAGTCCAACCAGCCATTTTCCAGGTTTTGCCTGAAAATTTCATGTTATGGTCAAACATCAGACATATTAGAATAGAGTTATGTATAATGCATATTTATGTAAATGGCTTCCTGATTTGTCTTGATGCAGGAAGACAAAGGAAAGTTCAATGATTCAAGGGGATATAGGCATCACGACAGCAGGAATGTTGTTATTAATGACCAGTTCGTATAAGGCTACTACAAGTATTAATCCAGAAGAAAGCATTGAGCATCATGTTTTGTGTTTACGTCAGCATTTCTGTTTGGTATTCCATGTAAAGGATAAGATTAGGATCTATTACTCTTGTGACAGCATGGGGCCTATAGCATGTGTCAGCATGGGGCCTATAGCATGTGTCAGCATGGGGCCTATAGCATGTGACAGCATGGGGCCTATAGCATGTGTCAGCATGGGGCCTATAGCATGTGTCAGCATGGGGCCTATAGCATGTGTCAGCATGGGGCCTATAGCATGTGTCAGCATGGGGCCTATAGCATGTGTCAGCATGGGACCTCTAGCATGTGTCAGCATGGGGCCTATAGCATGTGTCAGCATGGGGCCTATAGCATGTGTCAGCATGGGACCTCTAGCATGTGTCAGCATGGGGCCCATACTAGGGATAAACTCTTCTTGAGCTTCTCTACTTTGTTGGTTGGCACCCGTTTAGACGTTGCTGACTTCTAGCTAGAATTGCCCAGCAATGCTGGAATTATGACCATGGTACCCTGTAGCATTTTACAGCTCAAAAGCAGAAGAATCCCACATACCTACAACAGAAATGACTGTCATCCTCCGTATAGCATAGGAATTCCTTCCACATGCTTATCTGCCAGATCATTTGAGCTGAAGTGGCCAACTCTCCTTCACAGGCCCCTTTTTCAGAAATGAGTCACATCACTGAGATCCCTGGTACTGGAAAAAAAGCAACAAATTCTCTCTAATGCCATTAAAGTATTTTTGTCAAGGGCTGTATGGCTGAAATGGAGGGGAATGCTGTGTCCCCATACAACTACTACTTACCCGTACTAATGCCTAGATCAACATACCTCTAAGTAAGAAGTAAGAAGCACAAGCAAGAGTGCTGCAACTTTAGGCATAGTATATATTCCTGTTTTGCACTTCTGTTAAAACAGTCTGAGGGATCACAATGGCTGTCCTAACAGTTTTACTAGAATGCCTCCTCCCTGAACTTTCCAAATCTGTTAAATATTTATTCCACCCCTTCTATAAACAATCTTATTATTATCTGGACTGATAAGTGATTCATACCTTAGACAAGTAAAGTAAGTGAACTTTAAAACCTTTTGCTCTCTGTCTGTTCTAAGCTACCTCCAGTTGAGACACTTTAATGCTAAATGTTGCAAAATGTAAAGATCAAAGAATCAAGGTGCTACCATGTGGAGAGGCATTAAATGAAGCTATGTGTTGTCAAACTGCAGGACTCCTCCTCATCTAAATGCTAAGTGTATTGCACCATGCTATTTGACTGTGTTCATCCACAAGACACTGTTGTAGAATGCAAATGATGTGATTAATATTAAATGTTTTTTTTTAAAGAACCGCAGAGGTTATGTTAAAAAGTGAATTAAGTTGATTATTAAATATGTGGTGTTTTCTGACTGCGGTAGTGGTTTTTTTTTGTTTTTATCAGTTTTTTGATTGACCATGCACTTTACAGTTATTAGTTTCGTATTGTGCTGCCATGTCTGAAACACAGGGAGATCCTTTAATGGATGTCAGTGTTTATAGTATCCAAGGAACTCCAGAGCAGAGTTTGACCCATGCTCTGCTAAAAACTATGGAAGATATACAAAAATCTTTACAATTACTGGTGAAGGAGCGTGCCAGAGTTGAGTCTGTAAGTTTTAGGTCGGAAGATGAGACTGAGACTGTCGTAGAGGTGAATACCAAAGGAGTGTCATCCCTCCCAGGAGAAATGATTTGGCGGAAGAGAAGAATGTAAAGTCGTATAACACTTATGCAAATATTGCAACAGTTTTAAACAATGGTGAGTATCATTTTACCAATACTAAAAAGCTAGAGGACCCTAGTGAATTGACCCTGTATAGAGAACAGTGTGACTGTTTAAACAAATTACTTATAAAATATAAAAATGTGGACATTGAAAATAAATACTTCAACAAATGTATTGAATTGGGCATTGTCCCTAAAGGACTGATGTTTTTCAAATGTCCCAACGGTGTTTCAGACAAAGATCCTTTTTTCTCTAAACTAAAAGAGTTGTTTTAATGAAGCTGGTATCAGCTTTCTGGGGTTACTCATTGAATGTAACCATGAAACCCTGAGAGAGCTAAAAGAAAAAAATCTTAAGGTAGAACATACCATAGAGTCTAAATTTTAATTTGTGTTTAGTGAAAGGTCTGAGCATGCTTTGTTGTTAGGGGAGATAGAGCAACACAAAAAAACTTTTAATACAAAGAAAAAATAATAAACTAGATCGTGATCTATCAGCATATTAAACAGACACTGCATATTCTGTTTTTACCAATAACAAAAATAAGAATTTTTCATCTTTTGGTAAAAATCAATGTACTCTTGGGTCGGTCCACCTTAAACAATGTGGACTGAAAGATTCCTCTACATTTGCAGAAGTGACAAAGAGTGGAAAAACTGGTTCATTTAAAAAGAATCAGGAGAGACTTGATGATATTTTAAATGTAGATACAACACCTGAGCCAGTGGCTCAACAAAGTGAGGTTATTGCACAAGCAGTAAATGGGAAGGGTCTATATTAGAAAATCGAAGTTTCAGAACTTCAAATGTTCTAATATCGACACCTAATAAGTGAAATCTGTAAATAGCGAAGTTTGAGATAACCAAATTCTTTCCTAAGGAAAGAATTTGGTTGTCTGTTCCTGTCACTTTGCTGTTTTTAGCTCTGCAGTGGAAAGTTATGGTCGGGTTCAGGTAAGTGTGTGATTTTGTGGATGTGAGGGTTAGGTTGGGATAGGTGAGTTAGGGTTAGGGCGTGGGTCAGGTAAGTGTGCGAATGTGTGGACGTGAGGGTTAGGGTGGGATAGGTGAGTTAGGGTTAGGGCACGGGTGAGGTGTGTGTGCGATAGTGACGGATCCTAGGGTTAGGGTTTGGGTTAAAGTAAGTGGGTAGATAGTGGTGTATGTACAGTTTAGTGTAGGTTTAGATGTAAGATTTTAGGTGTATGTGTGTGGATTGCTATTTGTTTGGTGTGTTTGTGTTGTGTGTATGTGTTTTGGAACAGCACATTTTTTCCCTAGGAAAATATTCGATGTTCTAAATTTTCGGTCTTATCGGTTTTCGGTTACTAGGTGTCGATATTAGAATATTCGAAGTTCTGAAACTTCAATGTTTTAATATAGATCCAATGGGAAGGAGATGGAAAAAGAGCTGGGTGCACAACCAAATTTTTTTTAGCACACGGGAAAGAGCAGAGACCTGTGATAATAGGGCCTATGGCGACTCGGAAGAAAGGACGAATGGTCTCTGACTCTTCAATGGACAACGAATAAGGTATAATGAACTTGAAAGGGACATTTTAAATATATCCTGTTTTAAATTAAATGTGTATCATTTAGAGCTATTAAGGTTCAGTGTTAATTTTGTGCCTTCTAAGAGGGCCGATATCACCAATAGTGTTCTTGACTTAAAAAAATATATTAGGAAATTAAATTTGAATTATATTCTGAAGGATGTAAAATGTACTGAAACCTTGTTTGTTAGACCATCTAGTTATAATCCTTTACTGAACCATACTTTAAAGGTGTTTGAAACAGCATGTGAAAATGATTTAAGAGAATTGTTAGGCACTAATACTAGTAGACATTTAAGATATTTTAACAATTTAAGTACTAATTTAAGGTCAGCTATGAAATATTTGTGTGACAACAAACATATTCGAGTTATGAAAAGTGACAAGGGGGGGTATGCTAGTAGTTATGGACCGATGCCAGTATGTGACTAAAATAGAAAAAAATGTTATCCAATGAACATGAATATAGAAGAGTAGAGATTATTGAAATGTACAAATGTTATAAATACATTTCCTGTTTTTATATAACATTTTGCTGTTGGGGGATTTAAATGAAGTAACATACAATTTTTGTAGTATTGAGAATCCAAAAATTGGTGTTCTGTTTGGAATTCCAAAAACCCACAAGAGTCTGTCAAACCCTCCTTTCAGACCCATAATATCGGCCCCCAATTATGTGACTGAGGGCATTTCCATAATGGGAGACACCTTTTTGCAGCCACTAGTTCAAAATATGGAGACTTTTTTAAAAGATTCCTGGAATATTTTAGAGAGCATTAGGGAGTTTAGTGAGATTGTGGCATTTGATTCAAGTAGACATATTATGTCCACATTAGATGCTATTTCCTTGTATACTTATATACCGTATGATACAGGTATCGAATATATTTGAGCTTATTTAAACCAATACACAACGAAGGGTAGTACTTGTATTATTTTTTGTTGTAATTTATTAGAAATCATTCTAAACAATCATTATTTTCTGTTCAACAAGAAGTATTACAAACAGGTTCAAGGTATAGCCATGAGTTTCCTTGTAGGCCCTTCTTTTACAAACACTGTCATGGGTTGGTGGGAACATCACATTTTAAAGAGTTTCAAGGACACTTTTCATGTCCTATACTACAAGAGATTCATCGACGACTTGGTCTTTATCATAGAAGGAGGACCCAAAGAAGTTGAATCTTTTGTCAGTCAGTTAAATGCATCTTCCTTTTTGAAATATACAGTTGGGGAAGTTGGTATATTCATAAACTATCAGGATGTAAACTTAAAATTGGATGATATCAACAGTAAATTTGTCAGCAATATTCATAGAAAAAGAACATTCATGAATAGTTACTTACATCATTCAAGTCAGCACCCCAAATTTATAAAAAATAATATTCTCAAGGGGCAGCTCATCAGAGCTAGTTGAATGATCAGTGAGGATCAATCTCTAGTGGAAGAGTTTACATTCATTAAAAAAATGTTCATGGACAGGAGATGAGGGGATATGATGAAGGCCTGTTGGATGAACAAGTGAAGTATGTATGGGACAGGAGAGAGGTTTGGTATCCACCTATTTTGAGAAAAGCACTCAAGACAGTTTCTAAAACAAATGATAAGATGGAATCTGAAAAAAAAGCATTTATGTTTTGATATGTCCATGACTATAGATGGGGGCATTATTCGCAATGTTATCGAAAGAAATTGGAAAATAGTTGAAGGGAATCATGAGTTGTTAAAAGTAGTGGGACAGAGGCCTAGATTTGTGTATAGGAATGACCATACTCTCAAGACTTTGTTAGAGAAAGGTAGGGATTTTGTAACCACTGATATAACAGCCACTA
Source organism: Protopterus annectens (assembly GCF_019279795.1). NCBI lineage: Eukaryota > Metazoa > Chordata > Ceratodontiformes > Protopteridae > Protopterus > Protopterus annectens. The sequence continues at coordinate 117,880,622 of NC_056726.1, read as the reverse complement.
ACAGACCATATGGGATGCACAAATATCATGGGTGCAGTGTGTGTAGGTACAGCTTAGATGGACCATATGTTGAACTGTCTCATATTTCTTATACTATCCTGGTTAAGGAAGTTTTTTCATGCAAAAGTCAAGGAGTTGTTTATGTAGCAGTCTGCAGCAAATGCCATATATTTTATATAGGCATGACTAATAGATGGTTATACATTAGGATTAGATAACATATGAATAGTATAAAAAGAAAAGATAGTAAGAATGCTCTTTACAGACACAGTATAGAATGTATAGGCTTTAATAAATTTTTATTTTCTGTTTTAGAGCAGGGAAAATTGAGTTTAAGGGGTGGTAATTTTAAACATTATTTGGAACAAAGGGAAACCAAATGGCAAATAAATTTAAGGGCAGACAGAACACCAGGACTGAACGATGTGATTAATATTAAATGTTTTTTAAAGAACCATAGAGGTTATGTTAAAAAGTGAATTAAGTTGATTATTAAATATGTTATTTTGAATTGTAATTATTCAATTGATTTAATTGGTCTAATTGGAGGACTTAATTGTGTTCTAATAATGCTTAGGGTATTAAAGACTGTTTTATGTAAGCATTTTATATTTCTGATGAAGTCTTGTTGAAATAAGCGTTGATTAAAGAAGATTTACGCTAAATTGCCGTGGTGTTTTCTGACTGTGGTAGTGGTTTTTGGTTTTTATCAGTTTTTTGCTTGACGGTGAACTGTTCAGTTACTGTTGTAGAATGCATACACTCCCCAACAAGAAGCAGGAAGGGCTATAGTAGTAACAGGAGTACCCTCATGCACTGTTCTGAAAATTTTCCAAAGAAGGTGGGGAAGAGCAACTGAGTGGCAAGCTGTCAAGGATGACTGCATAATCATATATTTCTTGATGTGCAGTGAAACCAAAATGGGGGGGGGGTGTGTCTGTATGGATAATAAAAGGCATATGGCCTACTTCAGAATCAGTTGTGGTCACAGCCTCCCTGTCTACCACTTATAGCTATGGGCCATACTGAAAGAGGATGTATTTCATAATTCTTAAAAGTGCTATTATGTTGGCTAAATAGGATTCTGGAGGTTAAGTTTCCCAAGTCTCATAAGTACATTTACCCACAGATACCACTATTATACACAACTGCACCACTTGTGCTAACAAACATACTTGAAAGAAGTCATTTTATTTGCTGACCCACTGGTACACTTTTATTGTCACCATCATTTTCTAAATTGCTTGTTCCATTGAGTGTCACAGTTGTAGCAAGATGAACAGGGCAGGCCAGATCACCCTATCCCAGCAACACTCTCCTTCTCATCCTTTGAGATAGGTCTATGTTATATAACTGAATGTTCAGCTTCGTGAACCTCAAGTCATCAAACCAAAAATGGCGAACATGCACTTCAGTGAATTTCTAAAACATGGAATGGCATAAGTTGGCCAACAATGTGACCATCAAACAAACTGCAATATGTCAGACCCACTCAATTGGGGTGCCACACCCCCCAACTCAATATACCAACACTGAGATCATATTACAGTGGAGAAAAGGGCAAATTCTCTGATGATGGCCAACTAATGTGATTTCCTGTTTTAGAAATTCTCTGAAGTTCACATTCGCCGAAGTGGACATTCGCTGTTTTTGGTTCAATGAATGGAGGTTCATGGAGTTGAACATTCGATTTTATGACACAGACCCCTTTGAGATCACTAAGATGCTACCAGGTAAGCTGAAAGATAACCCTTGTAATATGTGGGTTTCATCCTAGTGCACTGTGCGTGGTACTTTCATGGGTGGTGCTCTGGGTCATCTTTACAAGGTGCACAAGCTACCTCAAATGACTTCTTAGCATGGTAGAAGAGAGGCTGTACACTGAGGTCTACCCAAAGTTCTGTGTATTTATGTCTTGGAGTGTGAGCACAGGTATCCTGCAAAAGAACCTCATTGCTAATACCTGTAACAGTGATCTCATTCTTTCAATAACTAGCCAAAGGTCATGATCAGAGATGAAGATGGAGATAGAGAATGAACAGTAATCACACAGCTTCCTCCTTTGACTTGCCCCAAATTTCATATCACAGGACAGTTCAATGCCTCTAGTACTGCTGCTGCTGAACCAATGTATTGGTCAGTATCCTAATCACATATAAAACAATTCTTAATCAGGGCCACCAAGATGCATAAACTGGTCTAAAAACACATACAAATTCCCATTGCCATCTGATATCTGTATATGGGCAAATTGTTCATCCAGTGTTGCTTGGCCAGGGCAGAACCCTCATTGTTACTTTTGAAGTAGAAGCTTAACTATTTTACAAACTCTCTTTTCTAGCACGCTGGGAGGCTTAGGATCATGATCTCCCACAAACTGGAAAACACTCTCCTGCTCCCTTTCTGAAAATGGAGATCAATAGCACACTCTGGTAGTCGAGAAGTTCATTACCATCCTCCCATGCAGCATTGAAAAGGTGTATTAGCCACAGTTTGACACCCTATCAATGCTCAGTGCTTTTAGCATTTATAGGTAACCAACACAATCACAGAACTGACGCAGTAGAACTGTTTAATCAGTGCACTGAAAATGGATCCAACTGACCCTTGGTTGTCAACCGTTTCTCAGAGGAAGGCATGTCAGCTGGATTCAGGAGTTCTACAGACTGTTCTTTCTACTTATCAACGTCCATAATTACAGCTATCCTTTCTTACTTTTGCTGAGAACAGTGAAAGTTGCTGATTCCCAATCTGAATGTAAAATTATAACTAGTGGGATGGCACAGGGATCAGTTCTGGGCCATCTCCTGCTTGGCATTTATTTTGCAGACATCCAAGCCAATATTCCAGATGTGTGGTTGACCAGGTTTGCTGATGACTGCAAACCATGCACCAATATCCGTTTATCCACTGATACGAAACATCTCCAGCAAGGGGTATAATCTGTACATAAAGGGTGTATCATAAATGGTCTCAAAAGAAATGAAAAAGGTACAGCATAGCAGCATTTGGCATAACTGATATGTTATAAATGGTACTTCTTATCTGACAGATACGGTCAGTAGAGACCTAGGTACTTATGTGGATAACTCTTTCTCCTTCGATCATCATGTTTCCACTGTACTCAGGAAATTCTTCTATCTGTCCCAGTCAGTTTCCAGTGGAATATCATCAAGATCCAAAGAGGTCATTCTACTACTGTACTCCTCCCTTATCAGACCCATCATTGAATACAGTGCCCTTTGGTATGTACCAATACAAGCAGGCCACTCAATGGGAAAGGCCTCAAATATTAATAAACCAAGAAAGTTAAAGGTCTTAAATCCTTCAACTACACTTTTAAACTAGCAAGACTCTCCTTATACTTAGTAGCCCAGAGGCTGCTGAGAGGTGACCAGTCTGTTTTTTCAAGTCATGAAAGACTCAGTTTGATTTGACCTTCTGTTTCTACACAAAACCATTGACTCTACAAACACCTGCTTTAAGGACCTATAAAAGTCCAAGTTAATTTGGTGGATGATAGAGCTAAAATGAACCAATACATTTTGTACATTTTTTATTGTCTAGCATTTTAGTACATTATCATGAAGGTACATTTTAGTTATGTATTTGTTTTGTATCACAGCACACATAGTATTGTGTATTTGTTATTTTGGTGGAAGACCTAAATCTACACCAACAAACAAAACTCACTGGAGCAATAGTTTCCTAACTCAACATATTTCCAGCCTATGAAATAAGTAACAGCTAGAGTTCAATCAAAGTACTACTTTGGCTACTTTTAAGGCTAGTATTAATGACCGGAAGGGTAGACACAAATTTACATCTGGGTTATCATGTACAGCCATGCTCAATTTCAGAGGTGAGCACTATTAAATGCTTAAAAATGGTGGCAAGAACATCTAAGTTTTTAAACTTAAAGGTGTGTGTGTATGTGTGTGTGTGGGTAGACATCTTATGGTCCCTGCAATTGTTTGTGGAGTATTTTCTTATGTTCCTAGGTATTAAACTATACTATGTACAGAATGGATGTGGTGCAAATAAACTGTTGAGATCTGACCAGATATGAAACAACAAAAGGCTCCTGAATTGAAGATGAGGATTGCTGGACAAATATATCATATGACACCCAGGGGAATACAAATCATTACTGGAAAGAAACTGCATCCCATTTAGATTATCAGACGATTTGAGTGAGAACTCAAATATAATAATATTTGAATGACTCATAATGTAGACTTTAATTTGTCTCTGAACATGCAGCTTTAAAATCTGTAGTAAAAAACATAAACAGTTATTCCCTGGTAGTACACTACGCAAGTTTTTTTTATTTTTGACATGGAATGAAACCTATCTCCTATAACTGTTAATAGAAATGAGGGTATCCAGAATGCTGAAAGTGAACTAACCCTTCATTGTCCCTACTTCACTGCTTACAAGTAGATCTGTTTATAAGTGACTGATGCTAGAGCTGTTACAGAAAGGGCAACATGTTGCAGATGTCACTTTGAAAACTCTAAGGTGGCTGAAGCCATGGAAAAGTGCAATTTAACCTGATGATGATGAAGGATTTAGTAAGAGGATCTCCAAGGGTTCAGGACTAGGGCGGTTGCTGTAATGTGATGAAGGATTGCCTCAAGCATTTTGTGAGGAAATGTGGAAAAAAGAGAAAATTACTGAACAGCAGAAAATATATATAAAACTGCTAAAGGGTTAGTTAAAACTATATCAGTTATGTCAGCAGAAATTGTTGATAGAGGACGCCAGTGTAGTTACATGTAGAGACAAGTGAAATAATAGGGAAAAAGAGCAAATCTACTGAGGATGCAGTAAAAGTATGACATGTTCCCTGCTTATTCTGATTTCCTTTTTTTTATATAAAGTTGGAAGCAAATGCAATTTAAAGTGTAGTTTTATGATGTGAACACAACTGATTTATACTACTGGGAAAAAGTCAAAAAGAATCTGTGGATGAAGAAAGTTTGATGAAACTGAGATAACTACAGATAATATGGCAGATGGTGATGAGGTCATGCTATCTACTGGCCTCCAAGAAGCAGTGTGGGGCAATGTGCTGGATAATGTGCTCTGGCAGGAGCTGATGGTGGCATCTGAAACAAGAACAGAGAAAGGACGCAGAAAACCTGCAAACTGTATTATCAAACTGAAAGGCAGATAGAGAGGCCAGTTATGTTGATGTACTAAATCTGCATGCTGGTGCCATTGTGAAAATACAGAAAGGAAACAGAGAGCTAAAGGGCAGTATGCAGAGCTGAGCCTGAGTTTGAGGCTAGAGAAACAGGCATGTCATGAAGACAGAGCAAGACAAAACAAAATCATACTACTGGTGCCATAGAGAAAGATCAGGACTGTCCAGCTTATCTGAGTGAGAAATTGGTTACGTTTGACTGGATTACATGTTTAGTCAGATAAAAATTGAAATGGCGCATAGACATTTTTTCATGTTCACTAATAAATGTGAAATAACACAAACACGTTTTGGGTCAGCTTGAAGCCTTCAGGATTAAAGACCAGATGTTGTCATTACTTTAGTGACTGGAAAATCAATATAAAGTTGGAGATAAACATGTCTGCTTTGGCAGTGACGACAATAGCACTTTTCAGTGATGGACAGGGCCATTTTTGTTTAGCATGAAAGAATATATACTAAGGAACTTGAAACTTCATATGCTTTATCTAGCTGTTGTTAGGATGTATTTTTCAAGTGAATTTAAGACATTTGTTGATTCCAGGAAGTCCTGTTAGCAAATAAAAACCAAAGGTCACAGAGGAATGTGAATGTATGTCTGCCTGGGAGGTTGTAGTGGGGGGGGATTAGGATAGATGAGTGTGTTTCAGTGTTTATAAAATTAATCTGTGAAAGTGTTTGTGTGTTGGAGGGGGCTGGAGTGGTTATCATACTTCCACTCACCCTTATACTAATGAGGAAAGCCTCCAACATTAGGTTAAAGGGCCACTAGCTACCAGGAAATAACTCTGATCACATAAGATGGGGGAGCACTAGCCACCATGAAGAACTCTAAATACAATTCATCAGAGCTGCTCTTGGCTTGGCTATTTCTCCTGAGATTTTCACTGAATCTGCTACATATAAAGGCATCCACTGCTAAAAGAATGAAAATAAGTATAATTTTGCACTTCTGCTTATTCTTTTTACTGTATTTCATAAGAATCTTATTAATTGTTACATTTCTTGCACTTAGTAGTGTTTCAAAGCTGAACTCTTTCCACTGCTGCTGTAGTAATTAATTGCATTGTGTCTGCTAGTTTTACAGTAGTATCTAGACTGTGTGGTTTCCCCACACTTGAACTCTAAAACCAGCATTTTTACATTAAGATGGTTTTCTGACTGACTCTTGTGGCAGAAGTGTGCTGTAGCAAACCTATCTGAGTTCAGGGCTGCTGACTGAAAGCTTATTGTGTTTTCGTGATTGGTCTGTAGGCTTTGTTGCTGTAAAACTTGTTTTCTGATTCTATATAAGCTCAATGTTTGTGTGGGTTTGTGCTGTATTCCTCAGAGCTGCTCTTGGTTTGGCTACTTTTTCTGAGAGTTACACAGAATCTGCTGCATTTAAAGCCATCCACTGCTAAACGAATGAAAATAAATACCATTATGTTCTTCTGCTGATTATTTCTACTGTATTTCATAAGAATACTGTACTAATTGTTACATGTCTAGCACTTCAATAGAGTTTTAGAGCTAAACTGTTTCCACTGCTGCTGTAGTACTTAATTACATTGTGTCTGCTAGTTTTACAGGACTGTAGTATCTAGATTGTGGGTTTTCCTGCACTTGAGCTCTAAAACCAGCATTTTTACATTAAGAGGGTTTTCTGACTGTATTCTTGTGGCAAAAGTGTGCTGTAGCAAACCTATCTGAGTCAGGGACTGCTAGCTTAAAGCTTATTGTGTGTTTTCCTTATTGGTCTGTAGGCCTTTCTATTTGCAAAACTTGCTTTTCTAATTTTATATAAATCCACTGTTTGACCTAGGCTGCTCTCCATGCAGTGGCAGTTGGCATTGACCTTTATAGACACAAACACTATCAATTTAAAATCTCCCTTAGAATTACTATCGCTGCAACCTTCCCCAGTCCCCCTGTTGCTCTAGGTGCGTCTGAGTTGCGTGCAGAGCAGTGTTGCCTTGTTGGATATCTGCACTTCACACTGAGTATAGCACTCATTCTTCATCCATGTTCTATCGTCCCAGTCCATTTAAATCTCCCCACTGTTCTCCCTGGTTAAACACATAGAAAAAAAATGAAACCATGGATGGGCACCTTCCTGCTATCTTTGTGTTCAAGTCTGGTGGACATGGGCATCCTGAGGCAATATAGCAATTGTCTTATACATACTGACAACCACTTAATCGTGAAACAAACAAACAAAGTATGAGAGAGATGTAGTTACGCAGTGAAAAGTGAGACACGACTCTCATATAAATGACAAACAGGTTGTCAGCACATGCACATCATTTCTCTCACTAAATAAGGCCTCGACACATAAACCCACAAATTTGGAGGTACTCACAAGTAACTTACTAAAACCTCAGAGGCCTCCCATATGCTGCCCCAGAAACCACATGCGAACACAACCAAATCAACACCAACCAACCACTACACATAAAAATACACATCACAGCATCTCTACAAGCAAACCTCTAGGGTGAAATACCACACATTCAAACATCTTGGTCATAGGAGACTCCATTGTGAGACACACGGACACCCCCCTGACCAGGTAGGATAAAAAGAGGGTTACAGTCAGTTGCCTGTCACAGCCAAGGTTAACCACAGCATGCAGGTACTCAGGTCATTTAACCACAATTATCATTATGGCTCAGTCATAGTCCATGTTTTAAAAACAGTAACTCTCCACTAAACCTTAACTTTTTAAACAGGTAAAACTTAAGTTACCTACTTTCACATCTAACTTCTCTAGTGCACACTGCAGTCTGCATTTTTTTTTTCATCTTACCTTTAAGCATCCCTGTGACTAGCACTTGCTCTAATACCTGCTGGAAAGCACTAGGAAGCCTTAAACTGATACAAGCACTCAACTCTCCTTGTTAGTAAGGAGAAATTAATTGTAGGCACTAACCAGCCTATAATTGCAAAGTACCTTGCTAAGGTAAGGGAAAACAGCTCCTGTACTTTAAAAAAAAAAAAAAAAAAGCACCAAACCAGGCATGTTCAAGGGTCAGCTTCCGGTGATTTCTCCTGTCCACCTGGTGAATCTGGGCATACTGGGGCAATGCAGCAATTGCCTCATGTACACAGACAACCCTATCCTCCTACCACCCTACACTACAACCTTTGAGAGATGCACTTACATAGCCAAAATGGAAGCAAAGCTCTCTCCACCCAAGATTGTGCTAGACAGTCAAGAGGAGAAGGTTAACATTCACACTACAACTCAAGCAACACATAGCCCTTCTAAACCCACACCACCAACACCCACATATAGCAACACTAAATCCACATATGCGGAGGCCCTTAACTGTAACCACCCCAAGCAACAAAGACCTCTGAAGCTGAAACGCAAACAAACACCAATCACAACGAAAGTGTCACATAGCTCACAACACCAGTGTGCCACCCAGCAACAGCCCCTAAGGCAAGACAACATACCTAACACTTTAGTCATAGGTGACTCTATAGTCCAGCACACTGATGTCCCACTCACCAGGTTGAACAAGGAGAAAATTACAGTCAGCTACCTGTCGGGTGCCAGGATCCGCCACATAACGCATAAACTCAAGTCACTCCACAGCATGTACAAATATGACTCTGTCATTGTCCATGTTGGAGTGAATGACTTGAGACGTACCTCCCTGGACTACATGAAAAGAGACATGGAAGAGCTCTTGAATCATGTGGCCCAGGCAGGTATGACCCTAGCCCTGAGTAGCATCCTGCCTTTTCCCAGAATGATACCACAATATAAGGACAAAATGATTGACTTCAACAATTGGCTAAGCTTCTGGTGTCATTCAAAGGGGATCCAGTATCTGTCTGTCTGGGACGACATGATCGACAGACCACGATGCTTTGCCAGAGATGGTCTGCACCTGTCGCCCCTGGGATTCGGGTTACTGGCTAAGGCTCTTGCCAGCCCTATAGTACCTTTTTTAGGCAATGTTCAAAGGACAATACCACCATCATAACAGATACAAGTTTGCAAAATCTGAAGGTAATGCTACTCAATGCTAGAAGTCTAAACCTCAAAATGCACTCTCTCGAGGCACTCCTAAAATGGAGAACATCAATATCTGTGCAGTAACTGAGACCTGGTTCAAGGCTCCAGAGAGCACCCCTGCAATACCAGGCTACAACTCTTACCACACTTTTCGGCCACCAAACCAGGACCGAAACACTAAAGGTGGAGGAGTGTCAATATTCACCAAGGATATTCACACTACCAGGCTAGTTGCCCAACACAATGCGTCTGAAATTCTCCAGGTGCAACTAACACTAGGTAAGACTGCAATCCAAATTGTAGCTTGCTACAGATCCCCCACCATGCCCCAAGATTCCCACTACACCTTTCTAAACATACTGGAAAATATTAAGATAGAAACAAAGACCCTTATACTGGGTGATTTTAACTACCCTGCCATTAACTGGGAAAACTACTCGTGTACCAACACCTTTGCCCAACAGTTCTTGGAATTCATAAATTCCAACACCCTGGATCAAGTAATCCATAGTCACACCAGGGGCTCCAACATCCTAGACCTGGTTATTACCAACATGGGAAATCGATGCTCCACACCTATGGTCACCCCCTCGTTAGTCAGGTCTGACCATAAGCTAATCACCCTTAACATCCACATCCCATTCCCACCCCCCAGTAAGGAAACCTCCATAAAAAAACTTCTCCAAAGCCAACTTCATGCTACTCAAGTCAGAAGTGACAAACTTCATGACACCCATGCAGACTGGAACTGAAAGTTCAACTGCTGAATCCCACACTAAGGAACTGTACGAGCACATCCACTCATGCATGAATCGTGCCATCCCAAATAGAACCAAGATGATCTCATCCAAAAAGAGGAAGCCAATCTGGTGGTCCCCCGCCATAAACAAACTTTACAACAAAAGGAAGAAACTGTTGCAGAAAAGAGGAAAATCCGAGGATGCAAAAAACTCCCTTACCAGTCTCGGTAAGAAACTGAGATCCCTCATAAAATCCTCCAAAGCTAGTTACGAAAATAAAATTGCTAAAGATTCCAAAGACAACCACAAGGCATTCTATAACTATGTCAAGAATCTAAATGGCAATGTTCAGATCTGCTCTGAGCTAAAACAGAATGGCATTAAATATACTGATCCCAAGGATATTGTCAATATCCTGGCAGATCGATTCAGTACCAACTTCACCCCCCTCCCACCCCCTAAATTGCCCATCTCAATACCAGAAGATTTCCAAATTCCAGTAATAACTGCCACACAGGTAAAAAATGCACTCTCCAAAGCTAAGAATACAGCATCTATGGGACCAGATGACATCCCGGGCTGTGTACTACATGAACTACAATATGAACTGGCACCTCACCTAAGTGTCATGTTTAATAATAGCCTCACCTCAGGTTTCATGCCCACTGAGTGGCACACAGCTACAGTTACCCCACTCCACAAGGGGGGATCCACCTTGGATCCCAGAAACTACTGTCCCATCAGTCTTACGAGCCTTGTCTGCAAGGCCATGGAGTGTATTATCATGGAACTTATAAACAAAGACAATGGTAACCTTCAAACACTGGACCCCACCCAGTTTGGGTTCGTGAAGGGCCGATCTTGTCTCCAGAACCTGATTGACTTCTTCAAATCAGTCTCCAGAGCCATGGACAAGGGTAAGGTGGTCCACATAGCCTATCTAGACCTTGCCAAGGCCTTTGACACCACCCCCCACTCTGGAATCATAGATAAACTGAAGTACAGGCCAACACTAAGGGACTCTGGCTAACAAAGTTCGCAGATGACTGCAAACTGGGAGCCATTATTGAATCCCCAAATGATGTGGATACTCTACAAAAGGGCCTTACAGAAACAGATGCTTGGTGCCAGAGCCATGGGCTCAAGCTCAATGCCAAGAAATGTATAGTTATCCCCTTTGGGAAAAAACATGTACCCGTGAATTACCATATAGGTGGTCGTACACTAAACACTGAAAGTGTGATAAGAGACTTAGGGACACAGGTGGACAGTGGTCTCACCTTCGATAACCACAAATATTCTTGTCATAGTGCTTACAAACATGGGGGGGGTGTTGCCTCCCCCCCCCCACCAAGCGTAATGTCTTGATTGTTAAGATCAAATCATAAATCGGTCTCCCTTGAAATAAATGTAACTGTAATACCCCTATCAAACCCTATAGCCCTAAATATTTTTTTCAAGGCAAATTAACTCCTATTAACTCATTACATCCATGTGGCACCTCCAGGTGCATCTGCTGTTAACTCCTACTGATGCTTCTAGGTGTCAAATATTGCTTGTTCATATTTGCATCAATAATTCCAAAACCATGATATGTATAAGGTTTTAAAAATATTTCATCTTAAAGCTTCCACAGTGGCAAACTTAACTGTATTAATATTTGACCTCTGTCTAGTGCAGGTAAATAGATGTTAACTGTTGTTTTTATGATATTAATTTATATAGATATAATTTTCACATTTTTTCTAAATATCTCAACGACCAAGTAACACAGACAGAACTCCTTAGTCTCATATGAAAGCTCTCAGCTAGATGAATAAAATGATACTGGCATTATGTATGTAACTTTAGTGGTTGTTGAGACATTGTAAGTTGTTTACAAAATATTACAAAAGTAATAGCTATTCCCCAGGATTCATGTACCTAAATTTTCCATGCAGGAGCAGTGTAACCACTCCTGCATGGAAAATGGCCCTTTGCGATCCACTTACATGCCGTTTTCACATGCACGAGCTGCCCTACACTGTTCCAGCATGGAAAGCCATGCAGGATGCTAATGAGCTCATTTGCTGGTGAAAACCATGCAAATTAGCCTGATTAGTGATTCAGAAAAGCAGCATGTTCTGTGCTGGAAGAGTATAGCTTGCAGAAATGTATTTGGTTACTAACCGAATACATTTCTGCAATCTACACAATGGAGCCATATCAGTGCTCCAGAAAGCATGTACTAATTAGGTTTTGCATGCCAATGGCCAAATATATGGCCATTGGCATGCAAAACCATTTGAAAATAATAAAATATAAAACTTTATTTCATGTTGGCCAAACTCGGCCATTGAAGGCAGGGGATGTTGTTCGCTAGTGGGAGGGAGGAGAAGAAGTAGAAATGGGGGAGGAAACTGCAGTAGAACTACTTTCTGCATTTTGCCATTATAGTCAATGGCATGCAGAAAGTAAACATAGGCAGGGAACAGTGTTTGCTAAGGGGGAAGGCTCGGAATAGTGCAGTAACTAGGGCTTAAGGCAGTAGGGTATGCTAATGAGGGGACTTATATTGAATCACAAGTTGAACAGGAAAATTTCTAAGTGTCAGACTGCACCTAACCATGTAGGTGCTCTAACACCATCCTGTAGGCAGGAGGAGCAAGGAACATGAAAAGGGCATATGTCATGCTTGCTGGAAGCACATTGGATCCCTGTTGCCTGGTGTCTGCTTAGCTAAGTACAGCTAGGACAGGGGTTGTGTCTGAGGCTGTGTACTCATACTCCATGAACCGAAGAGAGTGTGCACATGCAGGGGAGGGACATATCTTGCTGTTTACACTACCAACAGGCTGGAAGAGGAAGGGTAGATGGAAAAGGCAAAGGAAGTAGCAGAACAAGGGAAACGCTGTACAAATCAGCAATATGGGAGTCTGCAACCTACAATTAGCCAATGAAAGCACTCGAATAATACAGCTGACAGGTGTCTGCAGAGCTGAAGATGGAAGGACATGTAAAATAGAATTAAAGGGCAACAGCACAAAATAAAAGTGAACTGATGTAGAAATCATTACTGTAGGAGTCTTGCAACTCAGAACGGGCCCTGCAAATATAATACAGCTGGCAGGCAGCTGCAGAGCTGTAAATGGGAGGAGATGCAAGTAAAATTTAATTACAAAAAGGGCAACAGCAGAATAACGGCAATCATCCACAAATCACCAGTAATGTGTCTAACACTCACAGTGGCTAAATCCAAGCCATGAGCTAGTAAGCTGGCCACTGAAATGAATCAGAAACAGCCAATCTGACAGGCAGTAGTAGCATCACACTACTATAAAGTATGGAAACACCCCTCAGTCTGGATTTCTCCACCTTACACCTTTGGAGTAAACCTGGGAATTTAAACCAACAAAATGCTAGGGGCTGGCATTGCTCGGATACATCACTATGTGCTAGAGGTTGACGGTGGTGAGGAAGATAATGCTACCAACTGCCGCAGACCCAGGAGGAGGAAGTGAGTGTTCAGACCCAGGGTGACCTATCAGGGGCTACATGACCTGTAGATTGTAGAACATTACAGAGTGGACAGGGACATACTTCAGCAAATTGTGGAGCTGCCGGCCTCGGCTCACATCCAGAACAAACAGAGGGGAATCCATCCCAGTGGATACTAAGGTATTTGTAGCCTTAAGAATACTAGCTACAGGTACTTTCCAAAGACCTACTGGGGATATCATGGGGGTGTCACAAGCATCTGCATCCAGAGTACTTCATCAGTTCCTGGATGCCATGCTACCACATGTCCGTGAACACATCTACTTCCCCAACATCCATGAGGAATTGACCAGCAATATGCATCTATTCCAACATGTAGCTGCATGCACATCCACATCAAAGCACCACCCAGTGAGCGTGGTAGGGTCTACATCAACCGCAAGGGCTTCCCCACTATCAGCTGCCAAGTTGTATGCAATGCCAAGGGCATTATCATGCAAGTGTGTGCTGGCAGCCCTGGAAGCTATCACGACTCCCACATCTGGCATTCCTCACAGCTGTATCAGGGGTTTGTCAGAGGGGACATCCCAACTGGCCATCTAGTGAGGGATGCTGGCTATGCACTAGAGCCGTGGCTGATGACACCCATCAGAAATGCACACACCCCCAAACAAGAATGCTATAATGAGACACATGCACAAACCAGAATCATTATAGACTGTGTGTTTGGGATGCTCAAGTCATTGCTCCGCTGCCTTGACATATCCAGTGGAGCCTTGCAGTAGTCTCCAGCTACATGTGGACAAATGTTCATAGTATGTGCCATGCTACACAATATGATCCTGCAGAAACAGCTGCAGCAGGAAAAACATGGGGAGGGGCCACACAGCCACCCACCATTGCCAAGGTCACCACAGGCACCGAGGGACTTGGAGGAGGAACTTCCTGCCCTTAGAAGCAGACAGAGGTGTGCCCAGTATGCCTTGGCAAAGAGGCAATGCATATCATGCACACTGACACTGTAGAGACTCAGGGACTATTACCTCTCTCCTACTCACATATACAGTAAAAGGGATGCCAAACATGATACTACTTGTACTTTACCATTTATAGGGAGTGTACTGTGTGCGCCCCACATAGTCAGCCCTCCAGCACCATCCTCAATATTGCCTCAGGCACAAGGTAAGTCACCCTTACTATCAATTACTGAAAGGAGTAGTATGTTCTGATAGTTATATCTATGCTTTGGATGCAAGCATGCAAGGGAATTGGGTGGCCAAATGGGATAGCAGCAGATAGCTGACAGCTATAAGGGACAGCAGGAAATCCATAACAAATACTGTTGTCCCCATACTAGGCAGTACTACTCAAGGTGACCAACTCTCACTGCAGTACATGTGGTGGCTCGACTAACTTTGGGTGTCCACAGGTCACACACATGGATGTCACTGAGTGTTCCCATACCCACCTCCCCAGCCTGACCCAGCAGGGCAGGTGTAGATGACCAGAAATAAAGGTTGGGCAAAGCCCCACAAATGCTAGCAATGGTCAACAGCCCCCATACAGACCTGCACAGACATATTACAACAGGTCTGGCAGTTGCAGTATACTTCTAAAGAGTAAGAAGTCTGAAACTGAAATGTATGCCATTACAAACTAACTTGTGTACTTTACTGATTTGCCTTCATTCTGCAAGATAGGGCACAATACAGTACTAAATGGAAGCAAACAGAGTATAACTGAAAAACCAGTGCAGTCAGTGCAAATGTGTAAAGTTGTCAGGTGTGACCCCCCAACCCCATGTATAAATGGCAGTAACATGTAAGTTTGTAGAGTAATAACAGTGGAGCACATATTGCCTGAGCTGTCCCAATCAACATGATAATTGGTGTATGTCCACTATATGCAGGGGTCAGTGTGCCAATTTTTTGTGAGTGTTTAATATTGTCTGGAAGTGGACAGTATGTAGGCCTGGGTGTTGTGTCTCAGTGGCCTAAGTACAGTACTGTGGTTGACAGGGCCATGTTCCAACAACTACAGTGCCAACCAATCTGCTTCTCAGCTACACCTATGTTACTACTTGTACACACTCACTGTCCAGATGTCAATATGTATCACTGTCAGAAAGCTGGATAGGCTATGAACAGGGGTTCATACATAGAAACCGTACACAGGTGGAAGTACTCAATGCAGTGCCTAGAAAGTAACTCTGAACTGCACACACCTTTGGAATTAAATATAGAGGTTAGCATCACGTTAGTTGTCCCTCTAATATGGAATACTGGTTGTCTGCCCAATCACTGGCAGCCCAAAAAAGCCAAAGTTATAAAGTAATGACACGCTGCTGATGTCCACATACAAGGCAGGAGAAGGAGAAGGTCTCAGTTATATCTGTGAGTCAGGTTCCATATTACACATTCACTCAGTCCACCATCACCCCAACAGCCACAGGTATTTCATCAGTCATATCCTTGCTAGTGGGAATGATTACAGAATCATCACATTTCTTTTGTGGAATACACACAGGATGCAGCATGCTGAAATGGTGTCCCATGCAGGTGTGTCCCTAGCCATAAGCAGCACCCTGCACACATCCAGACTGATGCATCACTATGAACTAGAATGATTGCCAGGAACACCTCATCCACTTGCCCATGTCACCCCAGGGGAATCCACTGGCTTGCAGTCAAGTAACGTATGAGTGACAAAATGCAGTGGCCTGCATCCCTCCCATGTGGCCTACAGGCCTCTGGAAAATGGCCATGGCTCACCCATAGTGCCATTATATGCTTCACCCATAGTGCCATCATATGGAATGTCATAGGGTCCTAACTAACAACATAACACATTAAGCAGAAAATAAATGCATGGCCTTGCTGACAAATGCCAGTAGGATGCCTCTCCATGTCCTAGTGCAAGAATTGTTTACCAAGACATAAATACTGCTGTGATAAAGGTCAAACTATAGAAATACTTCTGAGATATTGCCCCCATACTATTGGGAAGAAGATAGAATTACAGAGGGGGGCATAAAAGCATGCATATCATGGAGTGTGTGAAGTCTGAAACTCAAATATCTGCTCATACTTCCCCCCGACTGCAAACCCATGAATGCATAACCACAAACCTGCTTGTAAATCACAATGTGAAGGGAAATTGACCAGCTATATGAGTCCTGCCTTTGGATAGCCTGGTCAAATCTATACAGCGGAGAGGTATGCCCACAGCAGGATATGGCCATTCAGTTAAGTTGAGAAATGCACAAGAAGGGGATCCCCAGCCAGCATAGCACCAAGGTGCTGGACCATTTACACAGACCCATCACTCAATTGTCTGTAGCCACCCCTCCACAATAGCAGGATTGTGCCACAATGTCTAGTATTTTCCTCACAATATTGGTCTCTGCTGCATTGCTCTGTTATTTCCCTGGTAAACAACTGTGAGCAAACAATGATATCTGTCAGTAGTTGATGACACAATACATTAAAATGTAAAACAGTACATATGTCCAAAAACTTTGCTAAAACAGAACATGTTACACAAGTAACACAGACAGTAATAGGAAACTTAGTTACACACAGTATCCCCCCATGTTTGGACCCACAGCCAGCTGTAGGTGGCAGATATGTGGTAAATCTCCATCTGTTTTATCTGATACCACACATATCTAAGGCCAACATACTACAATAATTCAAACATACACACACATACACAGGGGGAAGAGAGACAGACAGTGAGAGAGACAGTACCATTATGAAGCCTTTCCCATCCAGTACACATCCCATAGTCCCACTCTACACTATCTGCTGATGTATGTCACCTTAGATGTACCTTTGGACAAGCCTCAGGCCTGTAAGCTCAATAGCGTGTGCAGTAAATGCGTGATTTGCTAAAGCAAATAAGTAGATAGGTAGGGTTTCAAATCTCGGTCCTGGCAACTGTGTGTGTGAAGGAATTATGGCTATACTCCATCCCCACCCAATACACATCCCATTACCCAATATCAGAACATGTGCTGCAGTGAGTCACTGTACAAATTCATTTTGTTAGCCCTTACCCCTGTAGGCTCTGTTGTGCTTGGGATAACTGTGTAACAGTAGAGTACCATTAACTATTTATGTAGCAATCCTATTCATAGTCCTGTCAAATGTAAAGGTTTGTCTGTGTTTGTAGGTGAATGTTTTTGAACCCATTCCCACTCACTCCATTTCACATTTCCCTCCTTTATCATTGCTGCTGATGTCACTCACCTTTAAATAAAGATACCTTTGGAGACATCTCAAGTATATAAGCTTTGTGGTGCATCTGATAAATGCATAATACTATAATGCAGTAAACTAGTTAAGTAGGAGTTCTAATATCGATCCTGGCAAACATAAAGTGTGTTTGTTTGTGTGAGGGTGTCTGTAGTTAGACAGACATGATTTTGAGGCCATTAGCACTTACTACACTTCCCTTTCCCCTCCTTTATCACTGCTGCTGATGTCACTCACCTTTAAAGATACCTTTGGACAGCTTTCAAATGTGTAAACTTTACTGAGCATCTGATAAATGTGTAATACTATAGTGCAGTAAACTAGTTAGGTAGGAGTTTTAATCTTGGTCTTGGAAAATGTAAGTGTTTGTATGAGAGTGTCTGTAGTTGTAGAGACATGATTTTGAGGCCATTGGTACTTACTACACTTCCCTTTTCCCTCCTTTATCACTGCAGCTGATGTCACTCACCTTTAAAGATACCTTTGGACAACTCTCAATTATGTAAGCGTCATGGCACATCTGATAAATGTATAATATTATAGTGCAGTAAACTAGTTAGGTAGGGGGTTGAATCTCATTCCTGTCAAGTGTGTGTGTCTTTCTGTGGTTGTGTCATTAACATTGTGATCCATATCCATTGGGGGTGGATTTTGCTACACTTTTGTGTGGTGCACCGAGCAAACTAACAAATGTCCACTGTACAGGGCCCACTTTTGTGGTAGCTGTGCACACTCTTCAGTCCTATAATCTGTCTGTCATGTTATATTACTATGGAACAATATGGAGTCCAAAACAAGATATGTGGTCCTTGTAGTCCTGTGATACAATTCCACAATCAGGAACCATTGGCAAACACACTCATCTATTCATTAATTTCTATGTCACTAAGTGGTCTGCAAACCGGCTCACAGATGGAACTCACAGTGTGAAGGCAATGGACTCCATGTCAGACTGCAAAACAGTCATGAGTGGTGTCAGACTGCCAAACAATCATGTGTGGAGTACCACAGGTTCTTGTCCTGTGTCCAATCGTGTGTTGTGTTGTGTATGGCTCTGATATCCAGCCCAACAGGAATGAATTGTGGTTAACAATGTTTGCAGACAATTGCTAATCGGGGGCTATGTTTACATCCCCAGATTAGGCTAACACCCTGCATAAAGTCGCCACTGGCACTTCCAATTGTTGTCAGAACACTGGTCTTAGTATCAATGTCAAGAAATGTGTCCCAGTCCCCTGTTGAATCTATGTGTTGTCCACAAATGACTACATCGGTGGTAGTCCAATGGAGACAGATGTCCTTATAGGAGGTCAGTGAACACAGCTTGACAGCAACCTCTCTTCTGACCACCACATTGCCACTGTGGACAGAAAGTCCTTCCATGTAGCAAATTAGATAACTAAGGGTGTATCATCCAGGAACGAAAAGGTCAATGTCTCCCTCTACACCAATCAGCAGGTCCAATGGCCCATTTGCCATGTAACTCAGTAGACACCTTCTACAACTGGGTAGGCTGCAAGTGTACCTGACATGTATGACCCTAGGCATGAAGCAACTGTCTGATATGGAAAGAGGCCAAAACCTCCAAGTGTTCCTGGTCACATCTTGGCTACTTACAGGCAATCCCCGCTTGACTGACAATGCCATGTCTGCCCAGCTGTGTTACAAATGCCACAGCTAGGAAATCCCAATCTGTTTGCACCACATGCCATGGATACCTCAACCGCATTACCACATTCAACAGAACATGCTTAGGAACAGCTTGGGGACAGGTCCATAACCCAGACACTGGCCACGTTATGTGATATATGTTGCATACATGTCAATCAAAGCACCTCACTCACCCTCTTCAAGAGAAATTCAGATGAGTGGATGGTGAATATAACTGGCACCCTGGGAATCACTCAAGTGGCAGTAGTTGATAGATGGCATGCTGACAAATGTCAGGTGCCATGATACCAGTGTGCTCACGTGCCCTACTCTTCTCATATCTCCATGGACATTAGCGTGGTACACACCCAGGAACACCTGCACTAATGGACATCAGTACTGACAAATGTGTCAGTGTGGATTACTGAGTATAACAGTGTTTGTGAGTTTGTAAACCTGTAGATGAAAATACTTTGAGGACCTTCTCACCCACTGCACCGCCCCATTGCTATACTTAGAAAGGGCTGCTGCTGTACTGCACTGTAAAGGTACCTTGTGACACTCTTTGCCCTATGGGCTACAATGAGCTTGCAGTACCAGCATAACACTGTTATACCAATGAGTAGACAGGTGTGGTTTACCCTCTGAGTCCTGGCAAATGTGTGTGTGTATGTGTTTGCAAGTGTGTGTGAGTGTGCATATTTGTAGGAGACAGCATTCTGAGGCCCCATTCCCCAAATACACTGCACATTGCCATACATTACAAGGGATGGTGATGTTGCTCACCTTAAGAGATCCATGAAACAATCTTTACCCTACTAAGTCTGTGGCATGTGTGATTAATGCATATCAGTGTAATAACAATAATTAGATAGGCAGGCAAAGGCTTGAATCTCATTCCTGGCAAATGTGTGATTGTGGGTTTGTCACAGCATTATCATGGGTATGAGTGAGAACTATATCCAATGTGGGTGGGGTGCTGGATTTAATATTTTTACACCATGGTACCCCCAGCACATGTCTCAAGGTCCACTGTATGAGGACCGCTGTTACCATCGACCATACCGGTAACTGATGACACTCTTCAGCCCAATAAGGCATGTGCTGTGTGCCAGAACTCTGTAACAGTATGGACTGAATGATGATATGGGTAGGGCTGCTAACTGCAGGTGTGGCAATGTGTGTATGGCTTCTGTGTTGGTCATTGTGTATATTTCTGTAGCTCATAGTATTTCCTAGCCATTCTCACCCAGGACATCTCCCATTGCCATACTGTGCAAGGCCAGTGGAGGTTGGTCACCTTAAAGGAACCGTGGAGCACACTACACCCTACTTTCTCCATGGCATGTGCAATAAATGCAGAGCACTTTAATAGCAAGACTTACGTAGGTAGTGGTTCTAATCTTAGTCATGCTGAGTGTGTATGTTTGTGTGTGTGAGATCAGTATTCTGACTGTGTGTGTCTGAGTGACAAATGTGGCCATGGTATACAGTTTTACACCATTGTACTTCCAGCACATGTGCTGTCCTATGTCCACATGGCTGAAGGCTAACTCCTGCCACATGCTGTGGCACAGACATTCCACAGTCGAAGATTGCCACCATCTCACCCAACCGTCTATCTATAACCTCAGCATAATAATGGTGGGCATCTCCAAGATCAAGGATGTTGTCACACATAGCATGAAGAGTTGCATTTGTGACCCTGAGAATATGCCCAGTGTTAGATTTGATATGTGCCTGTGCCTCCATGACAGTCCAAAACATATGTCTGGTGACCCTGCTGTGGCAGGAGCATGATGGGCAGCAGTCCACCTATGACCACCCCTGTCCATCCACATGTATGGAATCTTGCCTGTTCTCTCTCTATGGAAGGTGTAGACACACTATATAGTCCTCTTAGATTTACATGATAAACATGCATGACACTCATATTCACAGGTAGCATATCGATATGTACAATATCCCTGTAGCTGGCCTAGCAGTGGCACAGTCAGTAGTGTTTGACAGACACTCCATTGTTTGTTATATGTGAGCTGTCCTTTCCTGGGTTGAGTTAGGGTCCTGAGCTGTGTTCTATGTCACAGCAGAGAGAGGCAGATGTTATTGCCATAGGTGCTGTTTAGCAGGACATCACTACAGAAAGTCTTGCTCAGACATAAATCTTTCAAAATCCTATTTCCCATAATTAGAAAACACATACTACATTCACTTATATGTTGACTTGTTTCACATACATTTTTATTATTTCACTCTGCACTGGGTTGTATCAGAAGGTTGCTCCACGTCTTTTTGTTTTCTCAACATGGAGTACTGGTAGACAGATGTTTGGAATAGGTGTCTGCATGCCCTTTGTAGGTAATGCTCTTGACCAGGTGATGGCCTGTGCACCAATTGGTGTTCCCCATTTGTTAATTGCATGCAGAGCAGCTGGGTAGTTCTTCCAATAGCCAATGTCATGGCAACACACTCCTATAATTGAGTACTTAATGTGGGTGTTGTCCCTTTGTCTTGGCTGTGAGGAACACATCCTGGAGGTGTATGGCTACTGAGTGTTACACGCAGCAGGTGGGAATAACTCTTACAACAAGAATTGTGGAGACAGGCCAACTAAATGGTGGAGTAGATTACAGACTTAGGGACCGAATGTGAGTATTGCTGTTATATGGTGCAAATAATGCTAGTTTTACAGGCTTTATGTGTACATGCTACTTCTGCATGGATTTCAGCCTGACAAAGTTATGTGTTTGCATAGCTCTGAACTGTAGGCCTATCCACATAATGGCCAGAGGTTTGGCTGTTATGTTTGGTGTGTTACCCAGACAGGTGTTGTCCTTGGCAAATCAGTGGCATACTGTGGTCATTGCTGCCAGTAAATGGCAACATCCATTTGTGTTCCTGACTTCATATTCCTCAGAATAGAGATGTTGCAACCAACCCTGTAACACCAGCAACTTTCTCAGTGTATAACAGCAATATTTTAAATATGGCCCTGCATTTGGACCTCTGTCCTCCACTTATATGACAGGCTTTGTCCAGTTGTCATGCAGTAGAAGGTTGATAGGTATGGTCTATCAGTATTTAGAGCTGGTATTCCTATCATCCCAGTGATGTTGTGGGATAAGACCATATTAAGGGAGGTAGGTGCCATACATATGAGTACAAAGGCTGGACAGCATGTAGAACCCTGTACAGTCAAGAGGTGGGTCTGCAGAATAGTAGTACATGCCTTAGAATTAGTCTGTTAGAACATGTGTGAGATGTTAGTTATTACATGGACAAACGTTCTATAGCTGTTACTTATCATACATTTCACAACTGGGACTGTAGTGGGTTACAATGTACTTTTCTGGAAAAGGACTGTTTCCCAGTTTGATTGAACACTTCGAACCATTGTTATGTGAAGAATCAATTTACATGGTATCATTTGATACTGTATCCCCTAGGGGGTTAACTGAGGAGTGTAATTGGAGGCTGTTTAAGAACATACATAATTCTCAATTGCTTCCTGTATGTAAGGCAAATATGTTTTGTAATGTAAAGCTTGATGGTAAAACACATTAAAACATTTGTGTGTATTGATGGCAGGTTGTCTGTTGTTTTACTATCTTCAGTCATTTTAGTTATATTGCTAAGAGGTCAGTGTATGTCTGGCCATTGTGTATGGCCTATCCTGAATTTGTAGCAATGTATTGTGTACTTATTAGTTGTACTGTGCGGGGGGGGGGGGGGAGCGGCAGATGTCAGTGGCATGGGTCCCTTTGTATCATTACCAATGTGTTTGTATATCTATAGACTGGTTCCCCCACTTAATCTGGCAGGGTCCAGAATTGTACTAAAATGCTCTTGGCTCTGACAGTGCTGCAAGTTATTGACAACTAAATCAGTATTGATTCCACAGTCTTCCTTCCCTATGATAAACCAACTGCACTGCATGCTATGGTTAAAAACATCATAGGACAGTACAGCTCAGATGGCTTAGTGGTTATATGCTTTGACTATTGTGTACAGGTTCCTGGGATCAAAACCTACAAGGAATGTATATTTTGTTGCATGCCAGGTTTATATTATTTCCTTTACATAACATGCCTATATGTGCTGTGGGTCTATATTAGATCAGCGAACGCTTAAAAAAGCAAACGCTGATTGATCGAACTTATGTAAGTGAAAGCTTACAATCTCGAACTGTCAGATCAGCGATTTTTTTCCTAGGGAAAAAAATTGCTGATCCAAAACACATACATACAACACAAGCACACCAAACAAACAGCAATCCACACACCTACACCTAAAATCTGACACCTAACCCTACACTAAACTATACACACACCACTAACTATCCACTTACCTTAGCCCAAACCCTAACCATAAAGGTCCATCACTATCGCACACTCACCTCACCCGCTCCCTAACCCTAACTCACCTAACCTTTCCTAACCCTCACGTCCACACAATCACACATATACCTAACCCGCGCCCTAACCCTAAGTCACCTAACCCACCCTAACACTCACATCCACACAGTCGCACAGTTACCTGAATCCGACCCGTAACTTTCCACCACAGCACTGAAAATACCGAAGCAACAGAAATGGACAACCAAATTTTTTCCCTAGGAAAAAATGTGAGTTTCTGTTGCTTTGATATTTTAAACATTCTCTTAAATAAGTTCAATCAATCAGCGTTCGCTTTTTTAAGCATTCACTGATCTAATATAGACCCATGTGCTGTCATTACAGTAGCAAGGGGTGTGAGTATACTGTACGGGACACATGTATACATGGGTGGTTGCACATGTGATATGCACTCACACATCCATTGTACACCAGCTACACTACCACGGAGAAAAATATAATATACCAGACATTTGACTATTAGAATAGTACTAATTAGTTACCTTTTCTGTAACTAGTCTAGTCCAGATTCAGATTTGCTGTATCCAGGACTGTATGGTAGCTTCTGAGTGTTGCCCAAGTCTGCTCCTCAATTTGTCACTTAGATATGCTAATTCTCTCCTCTCCTGCACTTTCAATAGCTTATTACTTTAGCACTTTACCAGATGTCTTGCAGCAAGTATTTTAGCACACAAAAGTGCTATCAGCACTAAACGTTCTATGAGGAAACATCTCCACTAATTATTCTTAATGGCCACTCCTCCAGGCATGTCTGCCTGCTGAACTTGGCCATCCTGAGGCAATGTAGCAACTGTCTCATCTACACTGACAACCCTCACCTCTTACCTCTTTACACTCAGACTGTCCTGGGTCCTCTCCTGTTTGGTATCTATTTCTCTGATGTACAGGCTAACACAGAAGGTCTTTGGCTAACTAAATTCACAGGTGACTGCAAACTAGGAGCCATAATTGAAACTCCTAATGATGTGGACATCCTACAAAAGGGTCTCACTGAGACAGATGCCTGGTGTCAAAGCCATGGTCTCAAGCTCATGCCAAAAAGTGCATTGTCATCCCCTTTGGCAAAAACTCTGTAGCCATGAACTACCACATAGGCGGTAGTCTACTTAACACCGAAAGTGTGATAAGAGACCTTGGGGCATAGGTGGACAGTAGTCTCTCCTTTGATAATCACATCGCCACAGTGGTCAGGAAATCCTTCTACGTGGCACACCTCATCACAAAAGGTTTCTCATCCAGAAAAAAAGAGGTCAATGTTCCCCTCTACTCATCACTCATTAGACCCATTATAGAGTACAACACCTCTTTTGGTATGTACCTCACAAGACATCTACAACAACTGGAAAGGCCACAAAAATACCTCACAAAGAGGATTACTGCCCTCAAACAGATGCCTTACACAGACTGTCTCAAAAAACTCCAGCTTTACTCCGTCGCATATCGCCTTCTCAGAGGCGATCTCTGCCTAACATACAAAGCTATGTCAAACCCAGAGCTGCTGGACATGCTCCACTTAAAGAAATCCCAATCCCTCTGAGCTACACACTCTAGGGACCTAAACCTTGTCACCACAATAAACAGAACATGCTGGAGGGATAGATTCCTATCCCAGAGACTTCCCATATTCTGGAACAGACTACCTATCTATGTCAAACAGAGCTCCTCATTAGCACTCTTCAAGAAAAATCTTGATAATTGGATGGGTAATAGGAAATTCACCCCAGGGATCACTTCTGTGGTTCTGCTTGACAGGGGCACAGGAAAATAATTTTCTTGGGTGGCGAAAGCCAGGGTACCTTTTTGGCTAGGCTTGTATAGGCCCTGGGGCCAATAGCCTAGTACCAACCTATGAACCTATATGCACTTATATATCCAAATTGGAAGCCATACACTCTCCTACCAAGACTGAAATAGTCGGTCAAGAGGAGACGGTCAACACTTGCACCACACTACATAGAGCACATAGCTCTGCAGAACACACACCAGCACTGCCTTCATATAAAAACACAAACCACACACCCGCCTTTGTGGAGACTTTCAATAAAAAGCGGCACAAACAGCAGAGACCTCCAAGGCAAAACTGCACTCCACCACCACCACACAACACTAATCACAAGACACACATGTCTCCTAAATAGTGTGCCAATCAACCAAAGCGACTAAGGCAAAACAGCATGGCCAAAACACTAGGCATAGTTGACTTGATAGTGAGGAACAGTGATGTCCCACTCATTAGGTTGAAAAATGAGAAAGTGGCAGTCAGCCACCTGTCAGGCACCAGGATCTGCCACATAACACACACACTGAAGTCCCTCAACAACAGGTACACATATGACTCTGTCATTGCACATTTGGGTGTGAATGACCTGAGACATACCTCCCTGGACTATATGGAAACAGACATGAAGGAGCTGTCTGACTATGTAGCCCAGACAGGTATGACCCTAGCCCTGAGCAGCATCCTACCATCACCCAGAGTGATACCACAGTACAAGCCAAAAATGATTGAGTTCAACAATTGGCTACATTTCTGGTATCATTGTAAGGGGATCCACTATCTGTGTGCCTGGAATGACATGTTTAACAGACCATATCCTTTGCCAGAGATGGACTGCATCGGTCACCCCAGGGCTTCCAGATACTGGCCAAGGCTCTTGCTACCTCTATAGTGGCTTTTTCAGGCAGTGTTCCAAAGACCACATTACCACTGTAACAGCTACAAACAAATGTAATCTGAGGATCATGCTGCCCAACACTAGAGGTCTACATTTAAAAATGCACTCCCTCACAGCAATCCTTAAACTGGAGAACATCGACATTTGTGCTGTAACAGGGAACTGGTTCAAGGCAGCAGGAAGCACACCTGCAGTACCAGGCTATCACTCATTCCACACCTGTTTGGCTAAAAACTTGGACCGAAGCTGCAAAGGTGGTGGTGTTTCAATATTCATAATGAATGTGCACACCTACAAACTGGTAGCACAACATAATGCATCTGAGATACTTCAGGTGCAGCTAACATTGGGTAAGACAGCAATACAGGTCATAGCCTGCTGTAGGTCCACAAACATGGCCCAAGACTCACACTCCCCATTCCTAAGCACCCCGGGGAATGTTAGGGTCCAACCCAACACTCTCATACTGGCTGACATCAACTACCCCACCATTAACTGGAAAAACTACACATGTACCAATACACTTGGCAAATGCTTTCTGAAATTCATTAATTCCAATGCCCTGGACATGCTCATTCTTACTTCCACTAGAGGTAGCAACATCCTTGATCTGGCCATTACTAACATGGGTGAATGTTGCTCTACACCAATAGTCAACTCCTCCCTGGTTAGATACTAACACAAACTAATCACCTTGGAAATCCTTCCTCCCACCACCCCACAAAGGTAACCACCATGAAATCTTCTTCAAAGCTAACTTTGGGCACCTACAAACAGAGATGGCTAACTGCATGGCACCCATGTAGATGGAGACTAGTTGCACGACCACAGAATCTTACACCAATGCACTGTACGAACACATACACAAATGCATAGATCTCACCATATGCATAACAACCAAGATGCTCTCCTCAGAATAAAGGAAGCCAATCTGGTAGTCCCCTGCCATAAACAAACTCTAAAACAGAAGGAGAAAATTGATGCGGAATAAGGTGAAGTCCCAAGACTGGAAATACTCCCTTATCAGCCTCAACCAAAGGTTGAGATCTCTCATCAAATCTTGTTGACCAAGTTGAGCAGGCATGATCTACCCTCCACAAAACCTAACTGTGTGGGATCCAGACTTTGGAGATCCCCTATATCCTTGTTTAGTAGGTCCATGATGATGTGTTCCATAGCTTTGCATATCAGACTTATCAGGCTAATGGAGTGATAGTTCCCAGGGTCTGTAGTCACTCTTACTTTGTGGAGGGGGATGATTGTAGCAGTGCACCATTTGGTAAGTACAAAGCCTGAGGTGAGGCTGTGATTGAACAGGGCACACAGGTGTGGTGCCAGGTCACTCTGTAGTTCATGTACAACACAGCCAGGGATATTCTCAAGTCCCATAGGAGATGTATTCCGGGCCTTGGACATTACTATTTTAATCTGTGCAGTAGTAATACTGGGTGTCTGGCAATCTACTGGTATTGTGATTGGTCCTTTGAGGGGGTGAGGGGGGTCAGGTTGGCACTGAATCTGTCAAACAGTATATTGGCAATATCTGTTGGCTCAGTATAGGAGGTACCATTGTGCAGTAGCTCAGACCACATCTGGGTATTAGCATTGAGATTATCCACATAACTGTTGAGGGCCTTGGGTTTGTCTTTCCTATCCACTGCAATTCTGTTTTCATAGCTAGCTTTAGAGGATTTGATGAGTGATCTCAACCTTTTGTTGAGGCCAATAAGGGAGTTGTTTCAGTCTTGGGACTTCACCTTTTTCCACATCAGTTTATTTACTCCATTGCCAAGTTTGTGTATGGCAGGAAATCACCACATTGGCTTCCTGTTTTGGAGGACAATGTCTTGGTTCTATTGGTCATGGTGAGATCCATGCATATGTGTATGTGTTCATACAGTGCATTGGTGTACGATCTGGTGGTCATGCAACTATTTTTCATTTGCATGGGTGCCGTGAACTTAGCCACCTCTGTTTTAAGGAGCCCAAGGTTAGCTTTGGTGGTGTTTGTCATGGTGGTTACCTTTGCAGGGGGGGTAGGAGGGATGTGGATTCGCAAGGTGATTAGTTTGTGGTTGGATAGACACCTCAGTATTTTGACGTGTGGATCCAACAAGGTCATGTATGTCACCACGTACATCAGGGAGAGTTGCATCTACCACCCTGAGTATTTGTCTGTTGTGGCATTCACTATGTGCCTGTGCATCTATGACAGCCTGGAACATGTGTCTGATGACTTCTTCTGTGGCACTTGCAACTGTGGCCCGACAAGCAGCATTCCTCCTGCAAGCATCCATGTCCATCCACCTGTGTGGGATCTTGCCTGCACTCTTGCTATGGCCAGTATCTACAATCACAACTGCCATAGTCACCACAGTAGCCTGTTCAATGACACTACCTGCCAACTGTCCATCATCTGTGGCCACTGGTGACGGGGTAAGTGTGGGCATTGTCACTGTGTGCAGTGATGGCGTGCACAAGAGTGGGATGCCAACTAATGGCACAGATTCAGCCCCTGACAACCTCAGCTGTACCTTAGTATTACTATCATCATTGGCAGAGTCTGCAGATATACTGACATTGTTTCAAAAGGGGGGAGACCCAGACCCCATCACCACCTGTGAAAGGAAGACAACATATGTACATTAATACCTGCACTTTGATGTTGGCTGGTATATATACACACACACACACACACACACACACATGCACACACACACGCTTACAGGTGAGGTGGCACAAATCTGTTACACAGACCACACATTACCTACATGGTGACATGCATGACACGCTGATGTCAACATCATGCATTGCAGCCAGTTGTGCAACATGTAACTGACAATACAAAGCTCTAGGATACGTGATTAGTGTTAGTGTGTGATGGCCGTTCCCCAGCACAGACTGCAGCCAATGTACACATCATTGTTGTCCACCATTATAGCACAGTGGCAAGTACTACAGAACATACCTCACAACTGTACATATCCTCATAGGATGTGTAGCGGTCTAGCTCATATGTCTGCTCTATTTCTCATAACCCCTGTGTTTCTCTGTGACATACGTGGGATGATCTGAGTGACATCACTGATTAATGACATATATGTGAGTGTCAGATCTGCAATCTAGCAGTGAATGCATGGTCACACAATCCCTGTTACACCACCAGCCTTGTAAGCTTACAGTAGATATGATAAGTGTACTCAACCCTATTAACATGCCATGTTCTTGTTATATAGAGGATGAGACCACAATAATGCATTCAGATATGTCGCCCACCTTCCATGTGACATATGACCTGTGCAATCCAATCGATAAACAAATACATGTGATACGTGTAAAATATGATGACTGCAATATGTACAATATGTTGACTGCATACATGTGCACACTCTTAAAATTATAAGTTGTTGAAGCACTTTGTAAGTGGCTAACAGCATTCACTCTTCTTGTGAAGGTGTCTATCAGCATGGCACATCCTAACTTGGCATTATTTGGCCACTCTTCCATGCAAAGGTCACTCAACTATGTCAGAATGCAAGGGCAGCTCATGCGCAAAGCCCTCATCAGGTCACAATGGGGTTTTCTATCTGGTGTAGGTCTAGGCTCTGGCTAGGCCAATCCATACCCATGTTTGTGTTCAGGTGGAGCCATTCTTAGATAGCTTTGGATGTATGCTGCAGTTCTTTGTCATGTTGAAGGCTGACATGCCTCCTCATCCTCAGTGAATGTTCTTGCAGATGCCTGATGGATTTTGGGCAGAAGTGTGTGTTATTAGGAAATATTTAGAATTCCCACCACCATAATTACAGATCCTGTTCTGTCTGTGGAACAGCAGCCTCACAGCAGGACACTGCCACCAGTGTGATTCACCATGGAGATGTTGGCGTTCAGGTTATGAGAGGTGTAGCTTGTGCACCACACATACCTGCTGGTATTGTGGCTGTGAGGTCGATCCCTAGTCTCGTTACACCATAACACATTTTCACACCTGCCTTTGGGAGAAATGATGTGCTGCATTGCAATTTATATCCACCCCTGGCTGTTTTTGGTGTGTGGGAATGCTTCCATCATCTGACCCTACCCCATAGGCCAGACATATGCAGCATATGGGAGAGTGTTCTCACAGCAAGGGGTTCCTGAAACTCCTTTGGTGTTGCTGTATATCCCCTGACAACTTTCCCAGCCAGGTCTTGACATGTGTTGTCATCATTTTTGGAGGGACATCAGGTTCTTGTCAACAGCACTTCTTCTTCTTCTTTCAGCTTTTCACAGTTAGGGGTCACCACAGCAGATCACCTGTCCGCTCATGATTGACAGTGGAGTTTTACAGTGTCAAGTTGCCAGCCCGGCACCCAACCTTCCACAGAAGGCACACGCACGCACTCATACCTAGGGCCATTTTAGAGTGCCCAATCCACCTACAGCATGTCTTTGGGATGTGGGAGGAAACCAGAGCACCTGGAGGAAATCCACGCGACCACAGGGAGGACATGCAGACTCAGCACAGAAGGAACTCCAGCCAAGGATCGAACTGGAGAACCTCTTGCTGTGAGGCAGTAATGCTAACAGCTGTACCACTGTGGCCGCCCTCTTCTCAACAGCACTTTTGTCCCATATTCACTCTAACTTTTAACTGTCTCCACTGTGTTCCATGGTATATGCACTGCTGTGGTAATGTTGTTGTACTCTACTCTTGACTGATAGCTTTCAAATATGAGATCCTTTTGCTGCTTTGTACTCTGTCTACAAGCCATAGCTGTTGCTGTTGCAGGCAACTGAGCATATGTCATGGTTATCTCACTTGGACAGCAGACTGTTATTTGGTGTTAGTAAGAGTGCTTTTACTTGATGGCTGGTGTGTACCCAACCAGACCATATGCTGTCAGTAAATCACAAACTGCTGCAATGACATATTATTTGAAGGGTGTGCACACATATGCATTCAGCGTATTGCGGGGTTTGTATACTCCATATTTGGTGGCCAACAGATTGATTGTTCGTACAGAGAATTGTTCATGTCATAGGTCACATTACAGTCTGGAAGAGATGAGTACTGACATATTGTGGTATCAATTTGTATAGACATCTCAAACACCTGGCATCTTAACTGGGGTGTGTACACTGCTTATATCCACTATATGACAGTAATGTTTCACACGTATCCCTACCTTAGGCCATTTGTCCAACCATTATGTTGGTCTCTGTCCAGAAGTCTTGCACTGACAGGCCATGTGTTATGCTATAGGTATGATACATTCTCATCAGATAGGCCCCTATGGTGACCACTGTGATGCAATGTATTTGACCTTAACACAGGTGTATAGGCACATAAAGCAATATGGCTATGAGTGACAGTTGTGTGCATGGTACACTGCATGGCCTTCACATGCCTGGGTATTGGTAAACCACAACAGTACAATTACATACTCACCAGCTGCAGGCTGCCATCCCACATGCAGACAGGAGGAACCTAGGTAGTTTTGTGAGGGGAGTATGGTCAGCAGACCCACAAGTGGCATTGGTACAGGAGAGATGCAGCATGTGTGCACATGTACAGTGCATCCCCCAATACTAACACAATTTGCTGTCCTTCACCATGGATGTGCATATCTGTGCATTAGAAAACCCCATCCACAACTACAATCTGACCTGACACATGTATGTAGATACTCAACAATTACAAGTATGTCTGCTACACTAGTCAAGTAATAAACACTGGAGCCTTACCTGCACACTCCTTGTCCGTTGTCTGGGTGCCAACCATGTCCAGTATGTGGAGGGTACTCTGATATTGTATTGGAATGGGTGCCCAGGGTACCCATGGAGCTCCCTGGCAGGTGCTAGTGGGGCTGCAAGGCCAGGCCCATGCCTGTGCCTGTGTGGTCCCTGGTCACTGCAGTAGCCCTTTGCCAGGCATGGCATATGAGGTCATTTTCATGATGCCAGACTTGCTTGTATGTACATGTGTGCAGGCCAACATCATTTACCCTGTGGACAAGGTTATCCCACAGGCCAGTCCTCTCCTGCAGATGTTGCTGGCTCCAGCCAAACATTATGGCATGGTTGTATAGTATGACTTCTATGATTACATTTGTCTGAGACGCTGAGAATGTTGACCTTTGCTGATTGCACCTGGGAGAGATTACAAGGGAGACATATCACAGGACCTCATACATTTGGCAACCATATGTACAGAACCTGCACATCTACACTGAATACCAGTAGCCACCACTCACAACAACACCATAACCCTGTAATGTATGAGTGCTGTATATGCTTGCATTGCACTGCTGGCCCTGAGGTGTCATATTCCGTTCAATGAGGCCTACTTAATTTCCTACTCCTGTACTCCTCATTCATGTCTGTATCGAGGGATGACATTGGCCATCTACCATGTAGATGTGGTGTGGATGGTGCCAAGCTTTGTTGTGACAACGGTGTGTAATGTTGCTGGGTGCACATGCCTGAGTTCATGTAGGATGTAGACAGGGATGTTATCTGGTGCCATGAATACCTACATTTGTTGTCTTTCAGTAGGCAATATATACCTGATCACTGGTGATGAGGGGAGGGGTGTGGGTGCTGTGCATACCTAGCTATAGTGCTGCTGAGCTAAGGGGTGATGTTTGCCCTAACCCTATCTGCAGTGGGTTGCCTATAGCTATGTTGTGTGTATATGTGGTCTGAGTGGCCACCATTACAGGGTCGGCTGGTATGTGGACTCAGAGATTGCAGACATATGTGAAGATGGCCTTGTGATTGGCCTTGGGGGATGTATTCAATTTGTACTCATAGTTAGCCGTACAGTACTCCACCTGTGACCTTATATGCTTGATCAGAGAAAGGCTGACTTGATGTCAGGTTGGTGTGTTCTCCGGATTTGGCCTGTACAGCAAATTTTGGGACCAAGTCTGTGGTTTGTGTATTGTTGCTGTCCACCACAAGTATTCAGCCTACCTTGAGGGGGTTGATATTATCCTGTCGGGTATTGCTGAGGACATGCAGTTATGTAGGTGCCCACATAGTATTGTGGGCCTGGACACAGCTGCTAGTTCCACCATATGGCATGCCCTTCATGTGGGCCTTGCCCATTTACCTGGCCTGTGCGGGGGACATTACGGAAGTGTGGAGGCTACAGCTTCACAGACAGTAGGTGGAAATACCTCACAGGACATGACATGAGGAGACAGCCCAGCAACATGGGGAACAAAGTTCCAGAGTTTGGTACATCTTGTATGTCATTAGCATTGTTATACATAAAGGGGGTTGCTACATTGACAGGCTTTGTCTGGACATGCATTTACTGGGTGAGTTGACATCTGACAGTGATTTGCCTCTGACATAGCTCTCAACTGGCATGTTGTCCACAAACTGGCCAGATGTTTGCCTATTATGCTTGGTCTGTTCCTCGACCAACATCTGTTTTTGTGGGGGTGGTAGGATGATGTGAGGATTGTAGTCAGTACATGTTTTCATCCATTGGTGTTCCACACATCATTTTCTTCAGGGATGTGATGTTACAACAACACATGTAACAATAGCTACTGTCTCAATTTGTAACACCATTATGTGTGATATGTCCCTCTTTCCAGCCCCCTGTCCTATATGTATGCCATGCATTGTCCAGATGTCCTGCACTATGAGATGTGGAGGTATGGTATATCATTAATTACCAAATGCACACAAGTTAGCATGACAATGACCTGACAGACTCCTGGCCATGGTATGCAGCGGTGGCCAGGGTTATGCGTCCACACCCTGGTAATTCTGTGGAAATCTGCACATATGACAGTATGTCGGTCTGGCCATTGTGAACAGACTGCCAAGATTGTGTAGCAATGTTGTGTGTTTATGTGTTTTAGGCTGGGTAGGGAGAGTAGCAGCTGTGAGTGCCATACATCCTTTACCTATCTGACTCTGCATGCTGCTATAGCTGCTGATGGTCTATCAGGTCCGGATACTTGTAAGAGCTGACTGCGAAATGTCATGTAACACCTCCGGATTCCCAGTACACTGTGAACTGGGGCAGTATATGTAGGGGTAATGTGTGAGTGGCAAACGGTATGTGGTTGCTCTCACAGTATTATACTGTCATGTTCAGTTTTCTTACTGGTATGTTGCTGTCACTGTGGTGCACGTGTTTGGGGGTATGCACTTTCACAACAGTGTCTGTATTCCACTAGTATTAGATCCCTGTACTACCTGTTTTATTTGCTACTGCATGTGTACAGCCCCAGAGCTGGACCTGGGTAGTGTTATATCAGTCTGATTGTAGTCTGGACATTGATCGGTAGTTCAGTGTAGTTTTCCTACTGTTGTGTTATGTCCACATATTCATAGGATGTCCAGTTGTGTGGCCAATATCTTTGGTCTGATCCCCATAACTGTTATGTATGCATGACACATCAATGGGATGATGTGGGGACTAAGGTCAGTAACTAATGAGAAGCAATTGAGTCTTGGAATTGTGACATTTCAGTTGATATAAGTTAGGACATACACTGTTACTACATAAATGTTCTCAGCTTATTTACCAACGTATTTTGTACATGTCCCTATTTTCATGCCTTTGTCCCCCCACTTTGTCAGGCTTGGTCCACATTCATTGCATTAAGGGGTTCTGAGCATACCGCTCCACAGCTAGATTTTCCACAGAGTGTCCAGATGTTTGGACCATACTTTTATTCAGTTCCACAATTTATTTCTATTTGTGTGGGTAAATCATGGTGATGATCCAAGAATTTATGTCAGTAAATACATGACATGACATTTCAGTTCCCATCAACATATCCTTCAGTGATTGTCTACTGAAACACACACTGTTGCTGTCACACGTCTTCATTTTTAACAACAATTTTCTAACTCTGTCCATATATGTGGCCCCACTCCCCTTTTACAGTCTTTATACAGGTTCCTTGCACTAACAGGTTGGGAAGAATGGCTCAGAGATATAACTGCACTGTATAGATATATATATCTATATATATATATATATATATATATATATATATATATATATCTATATATATATATATATATATATATATATATATATGTATATATATATTTTTTTTTCCTTCCATTATATTTAATATATGTATATCTATATTATGACTGTACGTTTACATATATATGTTTCATCTAACACATATATATATATATATATATATATATATATATATATATATATATATATATATGGGTCCCTATCTATTCGTCGACAATTCATTTCACTGACACTCATTTCGTCGACAGTTCATTTCGTCGACAGAAAGATGTGCCCCCTTCCCCAATGTTGTGCAACCCTGGAGTTGATATATAAAGTTAGGGGTGGGCACAGCCCCACAATGGGTGTGGGGTGAAGCCCCCTAACATTGGGGAAGGGGGCACATCTTTCTGTTGACGAAATGAACTGTCGACGAAATGAGTGTCAGTGAAATGAATTGTCGATGAATAGATATATATATATATATATATATATATATATATATATATATATACCAGAATCTATCTGCCAATATCCTGGCAGATAGATTCAATGCCAACTTCACCCCCTTCTCATCCCCTAAAGGACCTATCTCAATACCGAAAGAATGCCAAATTCCGGTAATCACGGCCACTCAGGTAAAAAAACGCACATTCCAAAGCCAAGAATACAGCATTCATGGGACCAGACAACATCCCGGGCTATGTACTGCATGAACTACAAAATGAACTGGCACCTCACCTATGTGTCATGTTTAATCATAGCCTCACCTCAGACTTCATGCCCACAGAGGGGCGCACAGCTACAGACATCCAACTCCACAAGGGGGGGATCCACTTTGGATCCCGGGAACTACCATCCCATCAGTCTGACGAGCCTGATCTGCAAGGCCATGGAATGTATTATCATGGAACTTATAAACAAAGACATTGGCAACCTTCAAACATTGAACATCACCCAGTTTGGGTTCGTGAAGGGCCAATCTTGCCTCCTGAACCTGATCGACTTCTTTGAATCAGTCTCCAGAGCCGTGGATGAGCGTAAGGTGGTTCACACAGCCTACTTGGACCTTGCCAAGGCTTTCAACACTATCCTCCATTCTGGAATCATAGATAAACTTACTAAGCTGGGCATTAATCCCTACATCACTCGATGGGTTGCAAACTGGCTTACTGACAGAACACACACTGTAAAAGTAACAGTCTCTAAATCCATCTCCAGACAAGTGACAAGTGGTGTACCACAGGGTTCTGTTCTGGGACCACTCTTGTTTGGCATCTACTTCTCTGAAGTACAGACCAGCACTAAGAGACTCTGGCTTACAAAGTTCACAGATGACTGCAAGCTGGGAGCCATTATTGAATCCCCAAATGATGGGGTTATACTACGAAAGGGCCTTACTGAAACAGACACCTGGTGCCAGAGCCATGGGCTCAAACTAAATGCCAAAAATGTGTAGTTGTCCCCTTTGGAAAAAAACACGTACCTGTGAACTACCACATAGGTGGCAGTACACTAAACACTGAAAGTGTGATAAGAGACCCAGGGACACAGGTGGACAGTGGTCTCACCTTTGATAACCACATAGCCACAACAGTTAGAAAATCCTTCTATGTAGCACACCTCATCACTAAGGGCTTTTCATCTAGAAAAAAGGAGGTTATTGTCCTCTGTATTCATCCCTCATTAGACCCATTCTAGAATACAATGCCCCATTTGGTATGTACCTCTCAAGACATCTGCAACAACTAGAAAGGCCGCAGAAATACATCACAAAAAGAATCACAGACCTAAAGCAGATGCCTTATGCTGACCGTCTAAAGAAACTCCAGCTATACTCTGTCACATATTGCCTACTCAGAGGCGATCTCTGCCTAACATACAAGGCCATGTCAAACCCCGAGTTGTTGGACATGCTACACTTAATGAAACCCCAATCCCTCTGAGCCATATGCTCCAGGGATCTTAACTTTGTCATCACGATGAACAGAACATGCTGGAGGGATAGGTTCCTGACCCAGAGACTCCCCATGTTCTGGAATAGGCTGCTCATACATGTCAGGCAGAGTGCCTCAATGGCCCACTTCAAGTGGAGCCTTGACGATTGGATGGGAGATAGGAAATTCACTACGGGGATCACATCAGTAACCCTGCTAGGTCCAGGAAAGTAAATATTTGTGGGAAGCAATAGTCAGGGAATTGTTATGGCTAGGCTTGTATAGGCTCTAGGGCCGATAGCCTAGTACCTACCTATGAACCTATGAATATATATATATATATATATATATATATATATATATATATATATATATATATATATATATAGATATAGATATATATATATATATATATATATATATATATATATATATATATATATATATATATATATATATATATATATATGTATATATAAATATATATATATATTTTTATATATATATTTTATATATATATATATATATATATAATTATATAGATATATATATGTGTGAGTGTGTGTGTGTGTGTGTGTGTGTGTGTGTGTGTGTGTGTGTGTGTACATGTCTATATACAACGCACAAAGGGTTCCACGACACTTTCACCCTAATGTTGTATGCCTCTATTGCATGATATGTTTGAAAAAGCAACATTAATTCCTATAGCTCAGCTGGTGTACTGGTACATTCCTCTGATTAAAATGTTCAGGGTCATAGGTTCAACACTTGGGACAGCTGTTTTTTTTATTAATGTTAAATGACCTGAATATAGGGTATGTTCATTAAAGAACTATGACATCTCACAGTTCAGATGGTACAGTGGTATGTTGGTGTGATTGTTAAGGACAGCATCCTGGGTTTGCGACTTGGCAGAGCTGACAGTTTTGTTGCTGAGCAGAACAACGTCTGAAGGATACAAACGGATTAAGGCACATTTCTGCATATCATACGTATAATGTTATATTTAAGCAATAACCCACAGATGGGTGTGGGTAATACCTGATTTACCTACAGTTAGTGTGGTTTGGTCATGAGGGCAATGCCCTCATGACCATACAATGCCAACCATGGGTAGGTCCAGCATTGCCCGCCCCCAGCCATGGGTTATTGCTATTACACAGTGACATTATTTAAGAAAAACAATACGTACCTTTCTTAAAAATGTCATTGTATCATGCCTCTGTGCTGCCCTTCCACAGTTTTCCAGTATCCTGAGCCATTTCTGATGTACTGCACATGCATAAGGGACATGTTCCTACACTTACGCATTACATCAGTGCTGTGCAGAGGTAGCAACAGAGATAGGGGGATGTAATTTGCTTTTTTTACATATCTCGATATGTTATTCAAGTTGATGAACTCATATAACATAGTGAGATGTATTAAAAAGGCAATGGAGATCTTCCTTTCTCTGTTGACAGGAGGATCTCCATTGCATTTTTTTATGATATCTTGCTATGTTATACGAGTTCTTCGACTCGTAACACATAGCGAGATATGTTTGTAAATACAACGGAGATCTTCATTTCCCCATTGCTATCTCTGCAGACTGGAAATACAAACAGGTTGTATACAAATGGAAATAGTCCAGGCATTCAGACCTATTTCCATTTGCATACTCTCAGATTTACAACAGGAACTCTGTTTGGGCTGGCCAATTAGCATATTCATTTTTGTATGTTAATGGCCAGTCATTGTGTAATATAACATAACATCTCCCTATGTGCTTTCATTACATTATATTCTTATGTGACTATACTCTATGGGGCACGTGTGTTTATATGGGGGTTTCACATCTTTGCTATACTGTCATATCACTTTTGGAACTGCTACTCTACCCTGGTTGGCAAACACTAATTGCTACATTCTTTACGTTTACTAAAATAAGTTTAAGACTACTTTCACATGATACAATAAACTGCTTCTCTTGGAACTCAAACCCTGAACATGTGCATGTAAAGCTGTTACTCTAACCACTACACTATTGTACATTTTCTCTCTCTTTTCATTTAACTCCTGTGGGATGTTTAAGCTGTAATATACACACCTACTTAGCTACACTTAAACATCCCTTAGGCATTATAAACAGGTATATATTATTATTATTATTTTCTGTAGGTTATGAGGGTGTGTATTGTGGCATTGTGACAACTACTTGGGACTGTGTTTGTGATATATTGCAATGATTGGGCTTTCAAGGCTCTGTGGGTATCTCATGCTGATGCATGACATGTTCAGTATGTGCTTTATTTCTTTTTTGGTGCTGGGGTTGTGCTTGTGTACACTTGGAGGATTTATCCCCTATTAGGTGCGCATTTGCACACATTACCTGCTTCTGCAGACTGCAGAAGTGCCGTATGGTGCTTTAGCAATACAGGGGGTGTGTCACAGAGGCTGTGACACACCCCCTGTATTGTTTTCCTACTGCTGTTTTGCTTTCAGTGTTCGCGGACACTGAAATGCTTCTATTTTACTTTTCAGTGTCTGCGGACACTGAAATAGTGACATAATATTAGAGCTAATCTCTAATATTATGCCAGTACGGCTTTGGAAGTGCCGTACAGCACTTTCTGAGCACAGGAGATGTATTTAGTGTCCGTGCACTGCACGGACATGCCCCCTGTGCTAGCACACAGAACTGTGTCTGTTTTAGAGCACGGCAGCGTTCCTTCATATATATGCATGGAGTGCTGCATGGGAATGGTCCATTCTGTGCAGCAAGCTATTCCTGCATGGAAGTTTGCTGAATCCCACTGACTGTGTTTACCATGACTTATAAAATTCAATTTAAGATCTAGAACCTAAAGAATACTACCAGTATAAAAATAGATTGTGCTGAAGAGTTTGTCATTTATACTTATTTCATAATCCCTATGGTTCCAAAGATATGAACATTTGTTTGAAATGTGAGGACATAATTTGATTCTGTCAAACGGCTTAGGCTCCGCCCATTGGAAATTACAGTGCAAACTCCCTGAACTCCATTGCAGTGAATGAGTTAAGTGATGGCACAGGTAATTTTAACACTCCTGTTAACCCTGAAAACCTGGAAGCCTATTCAGAAGTATACACAAATGCCGTGTACAACCACCTAAACAACTGCATACAAAACAGCAGTACCTGACTGAACTAAACCCAGGTCTAGCCAGAAAAACAAGCTACCCTGGTGGACCCCTGGCATAAATATACTATACAACAGAAGGAAGAAATTCCTATCTAGAAGTAAGTGGGAGGGAGCACAAAAGAGAGAAAAAAATCCCTCATTAGTCCCAAAAGGCAAATCAGGGAACTAGCCAAATCTTCAAAAGTTAAATACGAGAGTAAAATAGCCTCCCAATCAAAGTATAACCACAAAGCATTTTTTAGTTTTCTCCAAAATATTAAGTGAAACACTCAACAACATGCTGAGTTGGCTGTAGATGACAATACCTATACTCAACCAGAAGAAATAGCAAACCTGTTGGCTGATAAATTCAGCTCATATTTCATTCCCTCATCACCTCCGATCACTTCCATAAAATACCCCCGTAATATTCCTTTGCCTGTTATTACAAAAGAACATGTCATCACTGCACTCTCTAAAGCTAGAAACATGGCATGAATGGGCCCTGACCAAAGCCCAGGGTGTCTATTAAATAGCTTGAAACATGACCTAGCAGACCCACTCAGATCTCTATTTAACCACAGTCTCCAGACAGACTTTGTCCCAGGAGAGTGGAGAACAGCAACAGTCATCCCACTGCACAAGGGGGGACCATCAACTGTCCCAGGAAACTATCGACCCCGAAGTCTGACTAGTCTTATCTGCAAGGCTATGGAAAATCTCCAGTCTCTAGACCCAACCCAGTTTGGCTTTGTCAAAGGCAGGTTCTGCCTGCTCAATCTAGTAGACTTCCTTGAAAAGGTCATCAAAGCCATGGATGAGAGTAAGGCAGTGTATACCACCTACCTTGACATGGCCAAGGCATTTGATACAGTACCCCACTCAGGTATTATTGATAAACTCACAAAATTGGGCATAAACCACTATAACACCAGATAGATAGCCAAATGGCTCACAGATAGGACACATGTTGTTAGAGTGGGGGAATCCACATCCAGCAAAAGGCCAGTCACCACTGGAATAACACAGGGCTCAGTGCTAATAATACTGCATCGTAACAGGGCATTTTTGCAGCAGCCCTAAACATGAGCACTAGGGTTCTTTCTGAATTTCTGAGTATTTCTCTTTGTTTCTACATCTGTGTATTTCTCTATATGTCTATATAGATAGAAAGATTTATCTATCTATCTATATATATATATATATATATATATATATATATATATAGAGAGAGAGAGAGATATAAAAGTTTCACGACTGAAAACTAATTTGACTGAATTTCATTTGACTGAGACCACAATACCTAATTTTCAAAATATTGAAAACTCATTTGACTGAATCTCATTATACTGAAACCTTACAATGCTGAATTTCAAAATACTAAATTTTAAACCAAAGACATGCACACTAACAACACCAATGACTAACTCTTTCCAGAACTTAAAAACTACTTACTTACTCTCTTAACAGAAAACGGACGATGTAAAAGGGGCTACA